>NW_020450738.1:373724-384794 GCF_003343035.1 Apteryx rowi | reverse complement strand
CCTCATGGCGGCGCGCGGAGCAGCGGCCCTAACGGCCGCAACGGCCGGCGGCGGCGCGCGCGGGGCTGCGGCCGTAACGGCCGCAACGGCGGCGGTTTAGGGCCCAGTGCCGCGGCGGCGTCCTCGGGAGCAGTGTCTCGTCCGCCGCCGGCAGGAGGGCGGCTGGTGAGGGACGAGGGCGGCAGCGTTTGGCCCTCAGAAATGCAGTCCCCTTCCCCGCAGCCCCACTGCTGCCCCCGAAACCCCCGTGGTGCCCCCGCCGTGCAGCACGTCGGCCGGCGAGGCGCAAAGAATTTAAACGCGTGCTCCTGTGGAAAAATAAATAATATTTCGTATACGGTGTCTCCAGGCCTGCCGCGGTGCTTCAGGTATGTTTTACACAGGTGCCTCAGGAACCGCAGCGCCCAGTAGCCACACGGCGGGGGGCAGAGCGGGAGGCAGGAGCACCCCAACGACAAAATAACCCAGGAAATGGGTGGCAGAGGTAAGCGTACAAGCCATGCTCCGAACTCCCTATCTCATGCTTTTAGCCGTTTGACGCATTATTCAGTTATTTTGTAAAGAATGCTTAAGGTAAAGGGCGTTTTTATGTTGCCATCGTCTCAGGATCCTAATACGCATGGCATGGTGCACAGGGTGTTTGGTATGGTTTCACTTTAAATGTGCGCTTGAGTAAACTGCTTACGTTTCAGTCTACCAGGAAGAATGAAGTCTGTGGTCTTCCCTTTTTGTATTTCTCATCAGTGAGGCTATATGTCGAATTTGATCCTTAGACCATCTCTTCTAAAACTTCTATGGAATGCTGTGTTGTTCTGTAGGGCTATGTAGTTTATAATCATTTTTTTTACTGTATTTTAGCTCTCATTTGGAGAGGAAAAACTATCACTAATTCAATAAGGCAGTAACTAGAATTAGAAAAGTATGCTGCAGAGTCACAGTGAGATTATGACAGGAGATATGCTAGTTTTCTTTCTGAGTAAAAAGATTAAATACAAAGGTTCCATCTCCATCATATAAAAATAAGTGTCTAATATTTTTTATTTGCTTCATTTATGTTACCTGATCTCATACTGTGCTTATGTTCTGTAAGTATTGGTGGCAAAGGTGTTCTTAATAGGTATTAAAACATCTCTAACTTAACATAAATGTAAGACACCTTTCAGTGGTTTAGAAGTCAAGAGGAAGCTGCTTAAAAAAAGAAAAAAGAGAGATGCCTATTGATCAGGAGATCAGCTGCAGAAAACTTYAGAGCACGTACTTGCCAGATCTAGCCATTAGAGCACAAATCTCTCTCCTTGTTTAAATGCTCTGTTGTCTTCCCAACAGCTGGCAGGAACAGCATATTCTTCCAAAAAAACTTTGCAGGGTCAGATTTTCCCTTGGTGTAATGACGCTTGCTTCATTTTCATTTACTTTAATGAAACTACACCGGTCTATATTCTGATATTACTACACAAAATATTCTTCTTATTTCCTGACATCCAGATAATTCCCCAGAAAGTGTGATTCAAAATCCAAAATACAATCTCAGTATTTTCCACAATTATATTGTGTTCTATTCCCTGTGGTATTCTGGCCTCATCTTAAATTTTTTAAAAAAGTCTATATCCTAGACTTAGAGGTTAAGTGAAATTTTTCACTAAGGCCAGAATACAAAGCATACATCAGAATAAGCATATTCACATAGATGTACTTGCTTACTTATGCCAATATAATTGGTAAAAATTGTCTCTGTAGGCCAGCTGATTACAGGAACAAGGCAACAGAAAAACAAAGGATCTGATCCTGATTTGCTGTGTGATAAACACGTTCACTAGCATTATCAAATAACCCAGGGAATTTGATACCATGATATTACTGACATGTAGTTACAGGTGGACACCTTTGCAGATTCCTCTGAAAATTCTAGCCTTCATTTGTCTAGGAGTGATAATAGTTGTATCCACCTGTTTTGCTGGACAAAAAGAATACTGTGCGAGTGAATTAGCAAACATTTCAATGATATTTTTAAAATACAAAGACTATACCTTCTATTTTCTTCACTGAGTAAAACTAAGTGTGTATTGGTTCATGTAGTTCATGTTGTGACAGCATTTAGGTCAAAAAATTCTGAAGATAGCCAATCAATTGCCAAGCAACATCACAAAATACCTTTAAAGGACACATTCACTGACTGTGATTTTACATATTTCAAATACAGACCATTGTTATAGTCATTTAACCTTCTTAAAGCAAAATGTTATTGAATGGTCATAATCATTCTCAAATGATCCATGTTGCTAGCAGCTCTCATAATGTAGTGTGTACAGCACAAGAAAAAATCAGTGTTCCTTTCCATTTAGTCAGTAATTCAAACTATTAAGCAGCACAGGACAGATACCTCTGTACACTTCAGTTGCCGCTTTGTGCCGCTTAAACACCTCTAAGGAGTTGCAAATATTATTTATCCAGCCAGTTAAGCAGGGCTTACAAGTACTTTATATTACTGTCATGGTATAAAGAAGCTAAAGCATACTTGTTTATTTAGTCCAGTGTCCTCTGCTCAAATGTCACCTTCCATTTCTTGAGATTTCAGTATAATAATCATTAATACTTTCTGATACTTCACTACTTTTCTAAGTATTGAACTTGCATTTAATTTCATGTCTAACTTCACAAATACGAATAAATCACATATTTCAGTATCCTTACAGGGCACAATGTAGCTATATGTTTGAGCTCATTTTATAGTGGTTGACAGTGATACAGGTTATAAAAAATGGAGGACTCCCATTCTAACTAATAGGGTTCCTTCTGTTACTCAATTTCATTTTCTGCATTTCTGAAGTGTAAAATAAAACATGCTCTTTCACTGTCTTGGAGAAACCAAGAATGCATATATTAATTAAAAGTAAAAATATGTAATTTAAACAGCAGTGAGCCCACTAATTAACAAACTTATTTATTTGTCCCTCTCATTGTTTGGGAAGAACATAGACAGCATCTGTGGATCAACATAGAATAACAAATTCTGATTTGACAGAAGTTCTTTTTTGTTGTTTCCTTTTAAACAGTGCTGTCTTATTAGTTAAAAATGTGGATTATGTGATGTTTATGTAGTTTTGTTTTCTCAATTTGGCCTTGATTTTCTGGTTTGGTACGTGAACTGATTCGCGCCTCCTGGAAGTCTATCCACTGCCATTTCCTGTTTTCTGGTGGCACACTCATTCTCACCAGGGRAGTTTGCTGACCTTTGCTGTGACCTTCCCTGAGTAGAGCTCTTTGTCAGGCTTTTCATGTCACTTTTTAGCTGCCCGTCCCCCTCTCTCACAGACAAGCACACACAGAGGCAGTACGAATCAGAAACTTTATAGCCCATTCATGGTCCTCGATTTATGTCAGTGCTGTATTCCTGCTCTCCTCGCAACTTCTCCAAAGTGATGCAAGGTTGAGAGTGACTGAGGTTAGCAAACAAGGGCAGAAGGGGAGGTCAGCAGTGTCTCAGGGGTCAGATAGCTGCTGCAAAAAAAGCTAGCGCAGGTGGCAGCTAAGACAGCTGCTGGTTAGGAAGAAAATGGCCACTGAATTTGAGGTTACTTAATTAAGAGAGTGCCTTAGCCCATGTTCCCCCCCTCCTTTTGCTTTTAGACGTTGCACTAGTGGGGGTTGGGCAATCACACTTTCCCAGTGAAGCTCTTGGGTATAGTAGCTGTCTGTCTTTCAGGCTCATTGAAGGCCCAATTAAATGTGTCTTTGTGTAGCGATAACTGAAACAATGAAAAAATAACACCCAGGAACTAGACCACATGCAAATGTGAACCACAGCTTGGCCAGACGGTACGGGCACTTCCTGGGATCTTGATACCAAATGCAGCGGTGATATACGTTGTGTGTGTGTGTGTGTGTGTGTGTGTATATGTATGTGTAGGTAAGAAAGAGGAAAGAGCAAAACCATTACAGACGCACACAGAGAAAAATGTCTCAAAGGATGCCAGATAAAAGCCTGTAGCATGATCTTAAAGATTGAAAGAAAGCAGGAAACAGTACCAAGAGAAAAAGACAGACCTGTCGTCAAAGCAAAGTATCCCTACTATGGCCAGAGAAACAAGACTTTATAAACATTCTTTGTAAATGAACAGAGTTGCATTAGAGAAACACTTGTCTGCCGTTCTCTTTAAAGAAAAATGATGTGGGATTTCAAAGCCTGTCTAATTCTGAAAGTCAAAAGAGGTTGCAATACATTGTAAACCGCTGGATCCCTTATTCCTTCCTTTGGTGGACATATAAACTAAACTATTGAAAGACCCACTACAGCCATAGCTGAGAATGGAGCAGACTTATTCCAAGCTAATCAATCTGTCCAGAGATAAAAAATCTCTCAAGAGTGCCTTTTTTAGTTGTGGTAAAAAGGAAGATTCTGCAAATTCTTCAGTTTTGCTTTGCTTATTCAAGTCACATTGCCTCTTTCAACTTATGTCTTGATACAGTGGGTCAAATTTGTGCTATAATTTTAAGAATGATTCTTTCCGAATTGAAGAATGCTCTTCTGCTATACAAGGAATGTTAGTGTCTTTCAGTGTGTRCATACAAAACTGAATGTTTGTCATGGAACAAGAACAAAGAAAAGACAGCTATATCTTTTTAAATTGAATGCTATTTTATTWAAAAAAAAAATCCTATTTAACCAACAAGTTACAAGCTTTAAAGAGAGAAACTCCACCATTTAGGATATTTGAAAAAAATCCATGGGTGTGTCTTGAGGTAATAAAGATTTTTATTCTTTAGTATGAAGACACAATAAAAGTCATAGAGTGAAGTTCTGGCCCAGTGAAGTAAATGAGAAAGTTAGTGGTATCAGCAGGGATTTCACACAGTTTTTGTCATCAAAGTCAAGGCCACAACAAACAGACTTTATAGTGGTACAGTACTAAAAATACTTTCTTCCACTTTAGATATCATGGACAATACTATGAGACATCAACAATTGTTTCTATTTTCAGGTTTCAAAACCAAACTGAGATGGTCAGATGGTTTGCTGTACTTTGCAGAATGAAACATATGTTCCTGACAACTACTTAAATTCAACTACTTAAATTGATGGAGCTCTAAACTGTGCAAGGATTGGTGAAGAAGAGGTATTTAACACTTCTTTACTTCAGACCTTCCTTTTTTTTTCCACTGTACCTTCGAAAAGGTGTGAATTTTCTAGAKGTAACTATGATGCCTCTTGGCCTTGTATCTTCATCTTTCTTTTAGCTAGTTTGAGGATAATGTCACTACGCAAGGCAGCCACACCACTTTTGAGGGTCTTATCTATGTCAGTGACTCAAAGAAAAGATTACTGTAACTCATAATCCTCTCATTGCTATTAAAAGTTTTTGGATAACTTCTGATGTCATCTTTAGAGGATTTGTACCTCTTTAACTCAACAAATCTAAGGAAAACATGTGCTGTATTACAATGCATGTTTATTTCCTATTTGCTCAGTAATAATGTAGGTCATGTTCTGAATTCAGATGTRCTATATTCTTACGTATCTATCTTAGATATGCAGGAGAATCCAGCCAAATGCTATTCAAYGGTCAATATCAGTTGATGGTGACCATGCACTCACAATTCTTTTCAGTAAAATAACATTTATAGCTCTAAAATATAACTCTGAACACTGTCTTCACTGATGAGAATAAAAATACAAAGTTAAACACAAAAGCAGCTCAAGAGAAAATTATCAGAGAGGAAGAGGATTCTGGATGGATTATCTTTATTTATGTTAAGAGACTTAAAGGCAGGATTAAAACAAAGGCCATCAAAGAATGTGCATGGTTGTCAAACAAGTAAAATGCAGTATTAGATCCATCCAGCAACCTATTAGGCAAATAAATAGGAAGGCCTATTAATTACTGTATTCACATTAAACAGTCTATAAACGATTACAGAACTAAGAACCACATTTTATATAATAGGTAAATTAATGAAGAGCATTTCACAGGACAAAAAAGAATGCTCCTGAATGTATTGACATACTTTCTGAATGTACAAATTTAATAGATTATATTCTTATTTTGTCAGCATAACATGATTTAACATTAGACAGCGTACGGAGAAGGAAAGGAACAAATACTTAATTTCTGTGTTATCACTGGGAATGTGTCCCAGTTCACAGAACACAAAATGTGTTCTTTTATTGTGAAATTGTTTTCAGTATTTAGTTCTTTAAAACAGTATTATAAAAGGTGAGGACCTTGAATATATTTTTGTTGCGTTTTTCTTTAAACAGGTAGGGTGGCAGATAAAACATTACTTCATTGAACACTCTCCCTTTATTAAATACCAAATTGTAATACTAAAATGAGTTCCATGGCAAAAGGAATACTGCAGAAAATTTATTGTTTCAATACATTTTGATTATAACCAAYGGCCATTCAGCAATCTAGAAACAAATATAGTGGAAAGCAGCTGCAGCTTTATTCCTGTACAAACATTCTTCCAGTATCAGTCTCACAGGATCACTGCCCCTATGGGAGTTACTGCTCCAGGCATTTTTGTCTCTGTTGTCCGGATTTCATAGGAACAGGAACTCCCTCTTCCTTTAAAAAACAGTTTGTTTTTGGAAAAGCCACTCTTTAAATCAAATCAAGTCCAATTAACAAACTTATTACTAGAAATTCAAATCATATCTGCSTAGGTTAACATGACAGACCTAAATAGGAAGATTATAGAGGAGCATAGTCAATAAGTACTGACTTGTTCCATAATCAACTAACCAACCCAATATTCGGTCTATTTTACTAATAGTGAAATTCTAAGGAAAATCAAGGAGATCAGCAGGGTGGGAAATTTAACAATAACAGGAGACTTCATTGCTTGTATGTAGATTGTACAAGTGTTACATCTAGAAGATGTAACATAGAGACTGACTTTTTAGACATTAACAGAGTCTCTTTCATGGAACAACTAGTTAGAAGGTCCATGAGAAGAGATAGCCTTTGACTTCATCCTGAGTAGCATTCAGGATCTGGTTTAAAAATTCATATTTGGAGAGCCATTCTGTGACAATGAGTATAACATACTTCGATGCAGTATCATTACAGCATCACCAACAGCCAAAAAATTCACCAAACTTTGACTCAATTTCAAAGAGTGGAACTATGTAAAAATAAGACAGTTTGTTTAAAAAGTGACTAAAAGATGCCGCTAAATAATTAAAATAGCTTCCATGCTGCCTGTAAGGATTTAAGTTGCACATATTAGAAACACAAGGCCTATATACACACTTGGATTATGAAGGAGGGCTTGAGAAGGGTGAAGTAATATTCAAATGAAACAAAGTAGTGACATAAATTCCTGCAGACTGAATATAAGAAAACAATAAAATTGGCCCCCAAGAAAAGAATCAAAGCTAATAATAAATCTTTCTTTGATCCTCTCAGGAGCAGGAAGCCTTCCAGAAGTCTGTTGGAACAATTGATAAACCATGGTATTAACAGGAGTACTCAAAGAACACAAGGCCATTGCAGAAAAGTTTAATAAATCATTTGAGTCAGTCTTCACTGTGGAAGAAACTGGAATCATTTGTAGGGGACTCACCAGTGGATATCCTTCAAATTGAAGGGTTTTTTGGAAGAGAGAATGGAAGAAACTTGATAAAATGCACACTAAAAATCACTAGGACCAGACAGTATTCACCACAGTATTCAAGGGGAAAACAGCAAAATTGCTAACAGGTATGTGTAACCACAGTTTTAAAACTGCACCGGTACCTGGTGTCTGCAGGACAGCAAGTGCGATACTAACTTCTAGAAAGGGTCCCATGGAAGCTAGGGGGCCTGACAGGCTGGGAAGCCTGCTCTCTCCTCTGCAGATCAGTAGAAACTATGGTAGGGAATAGAATCAATGGACACTTGGATAAATATGATCTCCCTGGAAGAGTCAACATGATTTTTATACAACTTACAAACCTTACAAACTTACTAAATTCCCTGAAGAGTCAACGTGCATGTGGAAAAGAGCGAGCTGGTTGATACAGTCTAGCTGGATTTCCGAGGGGTAACTCATGTGCTTGTAGCAGATAAGGGAATGCATACCTTTCCACTCCTCCAGCCACAAAACCCTATATGAAGTGGGTTTTTTTYCCCCTTATTTTGCTTCCCTAAACTGCTGTTTCTCTCACCTCTTCCAAACATCTTCCATAGATATCTGCTTTCCATTAAGACTTAGTGCTGAAAAGGTGCACCTCATCACACTCTCTCCTCCCTTAACTTCCTCTGTTCTCAGAACTGTAATTTCTTATTTCCCTTCTTTTGTGAGATAAGCAGTACCATCCTGGCTGGAAAAAGTAATTTCAAGGGAGAGAGAGCTCTTAAAGGTGGATTTCTAGGGTGAATTAAAAGCACTTTAACCACTATGATTACTATCCCTCTGTCTCTGYAGTCGTACCTCTATTTCTAGGTCACCCAGGGAAGGGGATGCTGCTTGAATGCACAACCCACTCTCAAAGCCTGAAAACACTACCTGCTACCTAGCTCTTTAGCAGGTGAAAAAGAATGGATGCGTGCAGATCCCACACTAGACTTTCTGTGACAGGAATATTTCAGAAGGAAAATGAAGTTAAATGCCTTTCTCTGGACACATTGCCTCCATGCTCAAAAGGAATTTTGCAGCCTTTTCCCATGGAATCGACTTAGAGCTTAATCATATCATCATCCTCTCATACTGCTGTATCTCTACTGTTCATCTGATCAGGTGTCATCCTGGTACACGAATAACAATCTAAAATATGGGGTCCACTCTACTGCCTGGGGATCTTATTTCTTAAAATAGTTCCATTTAATTTTTAGATCCTTCTTGTAAGGTAGGAACACTGTGGCAATTTAGATATCTTTTAAAGCCTGCTGATTTCCTGCAGAACCACCAAAAATCTGAGCTGTGGTCTCATTTGGTGCTTGATTTCCTACACCCTGCTATTTCCACAGAGCAAAGCAATAGTTTTCTTCTACTGTGGCTGCATTAAATTTCTCAGAACTCCTAATTTATTTAATCAAGGGTCAAGGGGTGGGGGAAATGGAGTGACTGCAACCCCTCTAATTATGGTCAGAAATATAATTCTAACTGGCAGTAGAATGGGACTGAGTCAGCTAAAACAGTGGGGGCAAAGTGCCAAGAGTTAAGACGTTGTGGTTTAAAATGACAACCTTTCCACCTGTGTTCTTTTTTGTCTCTTTGAGAGGACCCCACTGCTCAAAATTCTTTATGTAGAGATACTATCTTCTGAGCAAATAGAAACAAAATTAAGGAGAGAAGATAGCTAAAACTACTCTCAAAACATGCGTTCATATGTGGCTGAACAAAACAAGCCATATATCCAGTGTTGATAAAAACATATGGGTTATAAACCGGTCTGTAAGACTTCAGGTAAATTCTGTATTCTTTATGATGTTTTCCATTGTCATCATATGCTCTCACTTTCCTCTAAGGTCAATACTTCTTATCCCTTCTAATACCTCATTTTATTCCTCTCCTCTGTCTTATCTCCAGTTWGTGGACATTGTTCTGGCTTTCAAGTCATTAGAGCCTTGTTTAGTATTCAAAAATACTGTATGGGGAGGAATACAACATTTTTGGTGACATTCTTTGTGTATTTGTCTTAATATTCCACTGGCTATTTTGACTGTCAGGCCATTTGTTGCCATTCTGTTTTTTTTTCTTTTTTTTAAATAAACTGAATAACAGATGTGAATAGTTATGTTTCGGATGAGCACTGTTGCTTCAGGTTTTCAAGGTGGAGTAAACCTCAGGGAATTTAGGAAGTGTAGCAGCTGCCCTTCCTTTGAGCTAACTGTGAAAACAACACATCAAAACAGAAACACAAGTGATTTCTCAAAACAGAAGTATATTAAAGTGTGTAGAAACTATGTCCACAGACATCTGCGGTAGGTATTTTTCTTTGATCATATCAAAAGTGCTAACATTATCCTCATAATAAAATCTGAATTTATTCAGCTCTCCACCAAAAATGCAATTCCTGTGAGAGTAATATGTTTGTGTCAGCCTCAGAATCATGACTGGTGTTGTCAAAACTGGACTGTTTTTTTTCACATCAGCCAACTTGTGACCAGCTGGCTTGAACAACAAACATTTTGTTCCTTTTATGAATGAAGCACTCTATCAGCAAAACATGAATGGGCGCAGTTATATTTAATAAACTGAGTTTTTCTTAGCTTTTGTTTCCCCTTGAGGAGAGAGGAGAAGAAATTTGATTCCATTGCAATGAATAGAAACTGATTCAAAAACTGACCTTGGAGAAGCAAAACACAAAGACTGTTGCATTTTGGATGTTGTAAAAATAGGGTATGATGAACTCTTGATTAAATCCAATCAAATAATTGGTCTGGATCTCATAGTAAAAGGGTCCCCAGTTTTCTTGTATTACGAGTATGACTTAATTGCATTGTTTACAGCACAACAAGAGACAGCTTAATGGTGCACTTGAAATTTGCGGGGTTGTGGGCTTCATCTTTTGTCATAGACAGCAGGTACAGAAGATGGCATTGCTAACTGGATTATAGATTCTTAGTTGCCTATCTAAAGTAGAAAAATACAATCGCATCCCATTCTTTAGTATACTTGAAATGCTTTGAGAATGTGTATGTTGTATGCTCAGGTCATCAGACACATATTGCAAGGTGCCGTTTAGCAATCCCGTAAAAGCCTGTAGTTACTACAGTCCTAACGTACTTTCAGGAGAAAACYTTGTCCCGCAATACTTTGAAGTGCACGTTGTGAATAACATAACCCCAACTAATCTCCGATTCGGGAAAAGCGCTTAATGATGGTAATTATTTCTTTCGGTGGGTGGAAGTTTTTATTTGCGATGCGGACACCCTTCCCGGTGTCAGAGCTGGCTCGGCCGAGCAGCGCTGCCCCACACCACCTACGGACGGGTGCGAAATGCCCGGCCCCGCGCCGCGGCGATGCCGCCGTTAATTTAAAGCGAGGGCTCCCGCACCGCGCGCCAACGCCGCCAACGGCTCGCCGCCAACGGCAGCCGCGCGCCGCCCCGCAGCATCACGGGACGGCGCCGCGCGGCGCATT
>NW_020450738.1:321835-372874 GCF_003343035.1 Apteryx rowi | reverse complement strand
GCCCCGCGGCTCCCCGCCGCCTGTGACCTTGCCGCCCTCCCGGGGGCCCGGAAGGTAAGGTGAGGAGGAGGAGGAACAGCAGCAGCAGCCCGGGAGGCGGCGGCGGCGGACGGCGCCGCGGAGCCGGCCCGGCCGCCTGGCGGGCGGCTCTGGGCCGCGCTCGGCTCATGTGGCGGGGTGGGGGTGGCCATGTTGCTCGCTGCCGCAAGGCGCCGGCGAGTTAGGACTTTTCCTGTCACTTCAGTTCGTCCCTCGCCAGGATGCGTGCGCGCACCCCCATGGCAATCTAGGAGTAGTAAAAGCTCAGTTTCACGGCGGCTGCAGTATTTCAAAGCTTGCGGTGAAAATGCCTCAGGCTTAGGCAATACGCAGTCGCTAACCTGGGGAGGGGTGAGTATCTCTCTAACWTAGTAGATATGTTACTTTAGATTTAGGCAATTGAAATAAGAAAAACGGTGTGGCTGCTGAGATTCAAGATGTGATACAAACACTATTGGCTTTTTCTGACTGATATTGCCTTTCTGGATCAAAATCATATTTTTATTAAAACTTTATGTAGGATCATTTCTGTAAAATGTTTAATTAAACATTTTCTTCTCTCTCTGTGTATTAAGTTGTGTTTATGAAACTGCACAGTGTTTCATAATTATTTTCCCAACCTGCACTTCCCTAAAGAATGGAAGCAGAGCTGGAGATGGTCTGATAATTGTCAATCTAATTGTACACATTCGTGTATCATGGAGAATGGGCAGTGGAAGACCTTGTACTAGTGTTTGGAGAAAATGAGAAATTTAAGGATGGATAACTTCTTGCTGCTTCTGACCTACAGTCACTAAATAGCTAGTGCATACTTTGGAGAGGCTTGATAGTCTTTAGATAGAAAACATTTAACTACAAAAATCAGCTCACCGTTTTTAAATACAGACATCTTAGTTGACCAGGGGGATGGTCTTAAGGGATGCTGATCATCTTACAGTTTTATTCCCTGAACAAAAAAATACCTGTTTACTTACAAGAAAGACCAAAATTAGTCAGCAGTTATAAATTCCTTGACTAGTGGTTCTGAAACAGAAGAACATCGATTGTTAGACAGTGAGCTGGAGCACCAGCAGCAGCTTTCCCATGTTCTTCAGCCACAGTCTCAAACACTTATTTTCACTTCTGATGATCTTTCAAAGCTTAAGCCATGTTTCTGAAGATGAGAGCTTCATGTCTTRTGTGTTTTGTGATCGGCATGGGGCTTGGCAGGTGTTGTGATAAATTACTTGTAATACTTATAGCCACTGGAAATTGAAGCAACGCTAAAGGCATGGTTCTGTGGCTCACTTGGCTTCAGTGCTGGCATAAGCCTGTCCCACACTGTTCTCTCCACTGTTTTTGCATGTTTGTGTGGTTGCATGTTGAACTAGATCTGGGGCCTAATTTAGACAAAAGTAACCAATTTATTTTGCCACACCATTTTCCAGCAGGATTAGTTCCCAAATCTTGGAGTGACGCAGTTGTGCTGACCCAGTAAAAGTAGAAGACAAGGCAACACTTAAGACAATTTAAGGAACACTGGTGTTGACTGCTGTGCCATAGATTAAGCATGAAGCAAGTATCAGCTGTGCTTGGTTATTTTCAAATGCATTTAAATAATACCTGTTTTATGTTTTTTACTCTCTTAGGTGGCTCACACTTCTACCTAAGCTTTATGTAGTGGCTGAAATCATAGATGGTCAATGTTGTAAAAATAATGCATGACTTGGAATTGAGTAGTTTAGTTGCATGTGTGGCTTTGAAATTGAGTAGTTTAGTTGTATGTGGGATTAGGGGTTGGATTACTTCTTGATCATATGGAAGCCTTTCTATTGCTCACTTTCAAAATCTGGACCTAGGTTTGAAGAGATGTGTCACTTTAGTAAACATCTTGTGGTAGGAGTTACTTTGCAATAAGTATTTTATGTAACTGAAAAGTAGCCTTGCTTCACTGGTTCTCATACTTAAAGGGGGAAATGTCAGATACCCCCTTTTGCCCTCTATGGCAAGTGGTAGATAACTTATGATGTTGCTTACCTAGTTTGAAAAATGTATCTTAGGCAATGCAAAACACTAATGAATGTTCCCCCTGTTCCCCCCCCCCCCCAGTGGAATACTACTGAAATCAATGATTTTTTTCTAATACCTTCTTATTCTCAAATGTAATATACATGTTTTAAATGTTGAGATGGTGGAAAAGTATTCTTGGAACTAGTTAGGAATGTTGAGACTTCAGGTTGGGGTACTCTAAAGAGTTCTGTGGAAGTTGCTAAGAAATGCAAGCTTGCTGTAAGTAAAGATAAACCTGTTCTGCTGTAATTCACATCTCCACTTCAGGAAAAAGCTTAAGCCTCTGCAAAACTGAAAGATTAAAACTGTCAGTTTATCTTTTGCTATCCAGATAGCAMCTCTTATAAAACTGTTCTATCTGAATTTGCCAGAATATGCAGGAGCATGTCCTATATTTCAGAGATGTGTGTGGTCACTTTTGGAGCCTTTGAGGATAAAATGTTATCAGATAACAGTGTACAAAAGTCCACAAAGGCAATAACAAAACCAATAGTAATGCTTTAGTAAACAGTAGTTTACCAAAGGTGACTTTAAAATTTAGCTAAGCAAAGACCATAACTAGGAAGTGCATGAAAGTAAATTCTATGTGAGCATCTCATCCCTCATCCCTCAACTGGGAAGTGGGCATTGTGGTTCTTTAATTTTTATGCTTCATGGCAGTTATCTTTATTTACACAAATACAGTTTTGTGAATTCAACTCCATGTTCTAAAGGTAAGATATGCAGGTGAAACTCTTCACTTGTGTTTAATGTATAATTTGAAAAACACTTGTTTACCCAGCTTATTGTGGATAGGTAGGATTTAGAACTAAATGKGTCCTTCTTTAAATGAAATTGTCATTTCTAGAAGTTAGTACACATTACAGGCAGTGGTATATAGCCTCAAAATTTTGGGAAGTTTATTCAAAATAGCTCCTAAAATTAAAGGTACACTGAAAGGTTTTTCTTTTGTATTAGTAACAGATGGTTTGCATGTGAATTAAGTGCAGGCCAGGCTCAGCCTTAGACTTAATCTTGTTACTAGGTATTTCTGCCATAATGTTGTTAGTGACCTGCTTTGGTTGAAATCACTATCAGTATTCATGTGTGGTATGGTGAACTTGGTTGCTTGCTCATTGCATTTTCCTGAAAAGTAGGATATAAATGTATCGCAAAAGCTGTTTAATAATTGAGAGCTTCTATTGTAAGCTGCCTTTCTAATTGTAGATTACCTTTCTGACTTGATAGAGAACCTCTAAAATTTTAAGAGGAGGATGATGTTGGACATCTCAATGTTTCTTTTTTGAGGAGATATGTGTAGGCCTGTTATGTGAGATAAACGTTTTTTAAGGAGGATTTTAAGAAAACACACTTCACGTAGCATGTAAAAAATCCAAGGCTTATATCAAGCTAATTCATAAAAATAACATATGAGACTGGGTTGTACTGAGTTTAATGRTATGAGCTACAGGTGCTGTGGTACACTGGAAATTTAGATGAGAAAATGTGACCCTCTTGGCAGCTTCATAATGATCAATATGGACTTTAAGGCAACAGAGGAAAGAAACAAATGAAGGATCTCTGTAGAGAGCTTACAATGTGAAGGGAAGATACAGGATTTAAAAGTGAATTCAAGTGACTCTTCTTCAGTCAGACAAAACCTGTCTGTCTTTTTTAAATGATATTCTGAAGTGAAGGTTAAACAAGTTTGAAGAGACTAAGAAATGAGTGACTATAAGTTAAAAAAAGTCCTAGAACCTAGTCCTTTTAAAAATATCTTATTGTTAAGGTACTAAGTGTGTGGAATTTCATGTTGTCTACAGATTTGAGTGTCCTATGTAATATAAGCATTTTTAACTGCTTAAAAATGACAGTTGTCCTTGATTTTTTTTATACAGCGGACGTAAGGCAGAAAAACTGCAACTGTGTAATGTTTTCTCTAAATGTGGAGAACAGTTGTTTGATAGTCTTTTAAATAGCACTCTTCAGGCTTTCTCATGTTCAGTGCATCTGAATAATGTATATATGTTGCATGCTTTTCAGTAATTATACCRCTGGTATGTCCAATACTTTAATTTTTTGTGATTGAAGCCTGAAATCTTGAACATGTATTCATTAAATTTTTGTTTTAAACTAACTTCTGAAGACTGGAAGTGTCTTAAATTTTCAGCTGAGGAAATAAAATACTGTGCTTAGTTGGAAGAGCAGCTCAAAGTATTTCAGACTTGCAATAATTAATGGTGCTTTTATACCTGTTGTGTAGAAGCGGGGGGGGTGGGGGAATTAAGTATTGGATGCTTTGTGTCCCTTGAGTCATCTGAACTGCCCTGGTTCTCAACAGTTCTTTGGAAGTCTTTGTTCTCTTGTCTGAATATCTTAGAACTCACAGAATGTTAAATTTGAAGCTTGTCTTAACCTCTGTGTAGATTTCATGTTCCAGTATTAAAGGCAGCAGCACAGTGCAGATGACGGMACTTTTGTGAGCCTGAGGGCAGCCTGCTTACACAGCTAGGAAGAARAAGGCTATTAAAGTGTTTTGATACGCCTTGTAACTTTTTTGCTAATTCTRGTCATAAGGTTGTGACTTAAATCTTGAAAATCTACTAGTTTTAAGTGTGTGTAACCATTGTTTCAGAAATCAAAAAGGATGTAAATATTCTTTGGTTCTTTAGAAGCCAAGGTAACTGTCATGAAAACAAACCAGCATGCTGCCCCATCCTATGCACTTCCCCCCCCCCCCCCCCCCCCAAAAAAAAATTGGAGGAAGTGTGTGACTGTTCTCGTTCAGTCTCTTGTTTTGAGAACTGTCCTCCTGTACATGTGTTGCACCTCTGTTCTAACTTTGTGGGATGTCACTCAGTTGAAATAATGTCCTATGTTTGTGTTCTAATAGTAAATGCCTTTCTAAAGATCTGTGGTGTTTTAAGTAGTACATATGCAGTTCGGATAGTTGCTCCCTAATAGGCCTTTTTGTAGCACTACTAGAAAATCTTTCTCCATCCTGCTGTCTAGAAACCTGTGTAACRCTGGATAATTTGTGACAGGTGGCCATTGGTACATCAGTCAGTAAAATGCATACTTTATATGATTTTTACCTCTGTATATTTGTTCACTACTCAAACTTGCATATCAGTTCTTGAATCCCTGCCAACCGAAGGAATATATMATTTGCTTTCTGTTTTATTATAGCACGTAACATTTGCTCGTGGGTGTATTTAAGTCCCTTTTTTGTCCAGAACACTTTATTCGATAAAGAGCTCTTGATTTTTGTACTTCGTGAGTTGTTATTCTAGTTGTAGTAATAGTTATCTGCAAGAAGCACAAGCACCAGGATATAAATGACATTCTTTTTGTCCCTAGACATGTGATAGCTGAAAAATGCATTTTTCTCATTCTGTTGGAAACCCTAAACAAGAAGGTAGAAGCTGTCAGATTAGCTTATTTTGGCTTAATTCAAGAAAACTTTGAAAGCTTCTTTCACCAGTGGATTTTATACCTTTTTGTCCAGAATGTATAATAGTGATAAGTTATGTCCTTTTGGGACCTAAATGTTACTATTCCTCTCAACTGGGCTTCTTAAACGTCTTCTCTAGGCTATTAAATGACATGAATGTGGTATGGGCAGCATCTGAAAGGATGCTCAGAGGAACCTAGTCAAGCTAGCTGTGCTCACAAATAGTCAAACCTGATTAAGCAGTTTTTACTGTAGGTGCTGTTTACTTCCTGTCTTGGTGACATGCACACCTTCCTTTGATATGTTGGTCATAATGTGCTGGGGAGAAAGAATAATGACACCAATTAAATCCCCAAGTGTCAGAATCCAGGTAACGTGCAAATACACACAGTCATTAAATGCTGAGTAGGCAAATGTTTCATAGACTTCTGCAAGTTGATTCCTACATCAAAAAGTATGTGGGTAGTGAATAAATGTCACTTTTAATTACCTGCTGTATTGTGTATGAGGAGTAGGACTGGCCGTATGAAGCCTTCCAGTTTAGCTGGTAATACTACCCTGTTTTATTATATCTATTTAAAAGCAGCAAGCATAGTGATGGTTTAGTTTAATAGTAGGCTCAAAGTCAATTTTAGGTTAAAGAATACATTAATTATACTAAGTACTAAAGTGTTGCGAGAGACTTCAAATCTGGCAGTCTGTAAACTGCTGCTGGAGACAGTCTGACTAGTAAGTTAGTATAGCAATTGGAAGATTTCAAGGCATGAATTGGTAAAATGTGTACAATATAACTTAAAAAATTGATGTGATGTTTATAGAAACTTTTAAAACCTGCTTGCTGCATACTTGCAGTTTGTTGTAGGATTTCAGCAGTTGGACATCAGAAATGGACTTTGAATGCCAATTAGTGAACTTACACGCTTTGTGTTTGACTAATGATGAGAAATGCTTTACTATGTAAATACTTTGGCTTGATGGTTAGAACAGTGAGAAGAGTGTGTGATAAAAAGAAATGGGAGCCAGTATGATTAACCAGCTAAAAAAGAAAATGGTCTTACCCTACAAGTACTCGTCCTTTTTCTGTTTTCCATGATGGCGGTGGGAAATAAAAGGTAGTGAACAAACTGCTTTAAACTTGTATTTGAGAACAACTAGAAAATGGTTTTGTGGTAGAAAGCTCTGCTTTCAACTTTAGACCTTTTTCCAAATTTGTTATAGCCTGTACAGCTGAGCTTATCCTTGATGGCCAGCCCTTTGGTGAAAAATCTCTTGCTACTGGAGTAGTTTTTGAGGGGAGTTGCTTCATCCTTTGTCAAGATGGTAGTTAGCTAGACCTTGAAAGTGAGTTGTCATATGCTATTTTGGACAACCGCTTGAAATGATGGTTAAGCTGAGTTTCATTACTGCTGTATAGCTTTCAAAATATAAGCTGCTTGTTACTGTGGTGGCTTAATTAAAACATTTGTGCAGAGTCAAATGTGTTCTGTTTGTCCAGGTAAGGTCTTTGAATACCAATTGCTTATGAATGGTAACTATTGGTACACTGGGCCGGTACTGAGGCTCATTGCATGTTTCTAGCTGTTGTATGCAGGTGTTACCTTAATCCTTTCTAATGTTGTCTTGTATTAAAGATTTTGCATGCATTAATGAAATTGCATGCATTTATTAGCCCTGCATTTGCTTAGTAGCTTTGCACTGGTTCTTTCAGAAGTACCATGACAATCTAAACTGAAAGAGTGTAACCAGGAAGACTTTAGGATTAGCTCTTTGAATATTGAAAGCTATTTGCTGAGCAGATATGAATGAGATGCTCAATAGAATTACTTCTTGTAAGAATTTTCCAGATTGTGATACTCTGCATTCAAGAGTCTATCTGTTGTCAAAAATCTTTAGTGTAATAGTCTTTGTAAATCAATTGTAAATACTAAATGTCACAACTGCAGAGTATTGTGAATAAAAGCAGACATTAGCACAACATCTAGTGCTTGATTTTTTTTTTTGTTTTCAAAATATTGACCACATCTTTCTGCTTTTTGTACTTGCAAATGAAATGTTTCTTTAAATTGTCTTATTACAAGAAGTCCTTGAGGAGCAACACTTGAATTGTCATTATGTGAATTTTTTGGCCATTCTGTCAGGTAATGCAGAATACTATAAATTGGAGGAGGAAGTGTTGAAATGTGTTTTTGGTGTATTTGACAGCCTTTGTGCACTGACCATCTTAGTTTGTTCTGTGGGATTCTTTTAAGTGTATTTGTGATTGCATTAAATTAAAAATAGATGGGGCTAACACTAGAGATTTTATTCTAGATAGAACTTGAAGCATTTACAGGTATTCTGTTTAAGTTTTTTCCAGAACTGTTTGGTTTTTAGTGGTGTTGCACTGAACAAGATTTGACAGATTCTTAAACACTGCCAACTACTGTGGTTTTGTCAGTGATGTTTCTTACTGGACTCTTAAAGTGCTTAGTTTTCTTAAGAAAAACAGGARGAAATTGTACTACCTGCCCGTTGAATTATGCTTGAATCAAAGCAGAGTCCTAATTGTCACTGCTGCTGTTAAGCCTTCTTGTTTCAGTCTTTTCTCTGTGAACATGGAAGCATGTGAAAGCACTTTTCAATTTGATGTATGTAGTATTTTTAGCTTTTGGACTGAGAACTTTGCCAGGTGAACYGTTAAACTAAAGCATATGTGATTATTTTTGAGCGTAAAGGTGTAACTTCTCAAGTAAAATACAATATAATGTTTAATTAAATATATTGATTATAAAAGGAAAATCCCTATTGAGTCAGATTTCTAGGTGTTACCAGAAAAGATGGCCAGCTGGCATTGTGAAGGCTAAGAAGTGTTTGTTATCACTTCAGATCCATTCCACTCTTCAGCCACTTAGGTGCTGATAAACTAAGTAACCTGGGAGATTTGAGTAAACTGTTCTATTAATTACATGACTTAGCATAACGTAGTCCACTTTTACATTGCTTTATTAAGACCACAAAATCTAAACTCGGTTTTGAGTACTATTTTTGTATTGCTGCCTTTAGGGATGTCTAGAGTATTTGGGTCTGCTGTAGTTAGTACTTGTTTGTATTACTGAAGTGCTGGTTTTGTGCGGAGTCAGCTGCACAGAAAGACTTTTTTGTGTTAACTRTAGGGAAAGAGCTATAGTCTTCATTCCTTGTCTCTGCAATATTCTAGCAAGGATTGCAAATTAGGGAGAGATGGTGGTAACTAGAGGGAACATTTGGCACACAATAAAGCTTTGTGTTCCCTGGTTTGAAGGAATGGCATTAGAATTTCAAACCTGACACAGTGGCTTTTAGAGCTGAATGACAAGCTTGARGGGTTCACATGCAATGGGAATATATTATGTCACTTTGTGTTAAAGTATATTTGATGTCTCTAGCACTCTCTAGTGATTTGAAAAGTGATACTTGGAATCAGTCTAATCTACAGTAAACTATATGTATTATTAAAGTTTAATTCAGTTTGAAATCTGTTTGTTTTTTAGCTGCCAATAGCAGCTGACTTTAGACCTGAGAGTTCTAGTCATGCCTCAGATTTGTAGTAACACATTAGTCTTCTGAATAAACATGGGCTGTATATTTGTTTTCAATTATGCTTTGTCAGAAGTGGGTCAAAATAATTCTTATTTCTCTTCTGAAATGATTACTGTTTTGGGAATTAATTTATAGGGATGCATATTATAAATAACACAGCATATAGTGTATCCCTGAAACACCTCTCAGAACTGTGTTTCAAAACAAGATGAATGTTAAGTAAAACATGCTGGAAACAATGACACAGGAAGTAAATCAATGAACAGTACAATATGAATTCCTGCAGTTAGTATCAAAGACCTGTTAGGATGCTGATGAATAAAGGGATGCAAATATTGTGCTTCTGTGAGGTGATTCAGCCCCATAATCCCAAATGAATTAGAAGAACTCTTAGTTTCAGCCTTAAAGTTACTTCAAAGAACTAAGTTACTTTAATAAAATTGAGAAGGAACGAATTAGTAACTTTTTTCCTCAAACAGGAAACCACTCCCAACCCTCAGCCTTCAGAAGAGGAGAAAACCGAGCCAGCACCTAGTCAGGAGGTTGCCAGCCCTGAACAGTATATTAAGCATCCACTACAAAACAGGTAAATAGTATGGAAGTATGATGGTAATTTTGCCAAGGAATCAAGTATGCCTATGGCTTTACAGATGCTTTTTTACCTTGTTTACCTTTTCTTGCAGTATTTTGTGGTCTCTCAATGGTGACTTTGAGATTTTTACCATGAATGAAGTTGCAGAGGAAATAGAATCTGATCATGTTGTAATTTAGAGCCTGTTCAAATAGTGTTATAGAAGTTGAAATCTCTTGCAAATTTTCACAAGGCAAATTCTGCAGCCAGGTAACGGAAAAGAGCAGTCCTCCTTTTTGTTTGGAGGCAAGTAGAGCTCRTGTTGTCTGATGTACTTCAGAAGAATTGATACCTGAGAGGAAGCTGCTGCCAAGCAGAACTAAAAAAAACCTTCTGTTCTACCTCATTCAATCTATTAAGGTGCCAGAGGTAAAGGCCCTCCTCATTATTTCTGCTCAAACAAGTCTTAGTCCTTTATATCTGACACTTTTTTTCCTCCTATTTGGTTTTGCAACTATTATGGTAGAAGCCATATCCTTCAGCTAAAGAGCTGTTAGATGTGGGTGATCTGAATGGTTGGTATGTACAGTAATAGTTGTCATTGCCCATAGGAAGTACAGCAGAAGAAACACCCCAACATATTAAAGCACATATTTGTATCAGTGGGTCATTAAAAAAGTAAACTTTTTCCTGAAGCATGGGGCAAAAATTTATAGCTATGAAAAGCTGTAGAAAAAACAAGCCCTCTTACTAAGAATTTTACCAAGAAGCTTTGTACTTGAAAACCTTGACTCGACTAACTTTCTGCCATAGAGATTTTTAAGCTTCCAAGTTGAATTCCTTTAAAGGTGCATAAAAGCCACTCAGCAGAATGCAAATACTTCAAATAGGGTGTCTAAAAAGTCGCTTTCTCCAAACTGCAGTAAGCTGAAAAGCACTGGAATGGTCAGCACTTATGTTGGTAAATACTGCCCCAAAGTGGGCACCTTTCATCAAATAGTCCTTTATTCTTCAAGTTCTTGGGGCGAGAGTCAAGAACCAAGTGCATGGTAGTGCTGTACCACAGTAATGCTATGCTGTGTACGTTCCATTCTCCCCTTGTCTCCCTCTACTTTTTCCCTTCCTCTTTTTCTTGTAAGCATTTTGATTAAATTGTTACTGATGCTCCCTTATGAGTTGTAGTGGGACTAATACTGGAAAATAGTAAACTTTTAAAACTAGGTTTGAAATGTCAGGAAAGGTCTCAAAACAATGGCGACTTGGCAACTTCTTAAATACTCTCTTGTGAGAGAAGAAAAGTCAACTCTGGTTCTAATTTATGGGATCTCAGCACTACTGAAACTGTCAAAATGAGAAATAAAGCTTGTTTGGTTAAATGCTTCATCAGATATCTCATTCCAACATTTTAAGCAATGTTCTTTAGATCCACAAAGAGCATCTCCCTGTTTGTTCCAAGTGTATGTAATGGTTCCGTTTATGCCCTATTTTGAAATTTGTTTAGTGGAGATAGTGTTGAGAACTGTGTGAGAAACTCTCTCTTAGTCTGGCCTTCATGTATACAGATTTAAAAACTTGAAATAGAGTTAAAAAGTTGGTGTTCTTACAAAGACTGCCATTTGTAAGGTTAAAGCAGCTTCCCTTTTTAAACTTATGCTCTACTACATGAATTCTTGGGAAAGCTTCGTGGTATTGTATACGTTTTGAACTTACCTGAGGTAATTAGCTTTTGTAACCTTTACAAAGAAATTACTGGAAAGCTAGCTGTGCTCCCAATTTGAATAGTTGGCATTATTTTAGACTATAATCAGTATCATCTGGGGTATGAGATAGCAGCTTACAAGTGGCAACAAGTAGAAATGTCTGAGGCTTAGGGTTTTGGAGCCTTGGARTTGATCTTCTAGAAGTATTTTAAATATTTATCTAAATGGATTGATCAAGTTTCCCACAATTCTTTTAACTAGAACACAAGTATTGATTTGTTGAATTGGATTTGAGAACTGAATTTCTCACAGTCTGAAAACAGGCTTTCATGCTAATAATCTATTGAGTTTACAATTAGTTTGGGTATAAATTTCTAATAAAGGATTTTTAATATAACTTTCATATGCTATTATTCTACATTGTTTTCTTTAGATGGGCACTCTGGTTTTTTAAAAATGACAAGAGCAAAACTTGGCAAGCAAATCTTCGTCTGATCTCAAAGTTTGATACTGTTGAAGATTTTTGGGCGTAAGTAAATGTTTTTAATCTGCATAATAATCCTGGTGCATATTGGTGAAGTCTCTGCCAAAGTCGGAAAACGTAAAGAAGGTACTCCATTAACTGCAACTTTCAAGCTTGTAATCTGAAATTTGTTTACAAAGTTGAAGGTGAGGTCTACCCTATTCTTCGTAGTCTCATAGAATATGCAACCTTTGAATTAAATGCAACAGGATCCTTCATAGTTTAAAACACATTTTGCTGTTAACACTGCTTATAATTATACATACACGACACAGATGTAGAAAGTTGTATTCATGTAGTAGCTATCTGATACTAATGTGAACTTGCAAATGCTTAGAGCAATTGATAGTCACTTCCTGGGCCCCAAATTTCTCTACTTGGTTAAATTGTCTCAGGCAGCTGGCTCACTTCACATATGCGAGAATGCCTGAATCTGCAGCATAGTACTTAGGAGACTGATGAAGATTAACAAAAGCATCCTTGAAAGAACTTTGTTAGAGATTACAGAAGAAACTGCCTTCRTTCTGAATTGAAGGTCTGCAAAAGCTATTGGATGGGCTCAAACAGGAAGAACAAAGCCTTAAAGGGAGGCCTGTGCCTTCCAAAGACTTGCTTTAGTTGAATTCAGATGACTCACTTGGAAGATTTTGCCTGCCATGATGATGGATATATGGAGAAAATGTGCTATGCAAGTGGCATGAGATTGAGGATGGAAAAATGCATTATATACTTTRCCTTTCTTAGTGTAACATGCTGCATTGAGTGGTAGGGTTGTAAAGGTTTTTGTTGCATACCACCTTTTGGATCTGAGCACTAGATTAGGGATGGTCTCTCCAAGTGTGGAGAAAATGAGAGCTATCAGCCCTATTAGTACCAAAAGAGAAGAAAGAGTTGCCAAAGATGTTGGACAAGTGTTTTGCCTGTGCAGTCACTGGAGGGGAACAGGGTTCTGTTCTTTTAACCAGCTTCTGTATTCCTACTGCGGGGGTGACAATGAACAGTACTTCGCAGCCTGGAGGTATTTGATGAGAGACTAAATTGCTTGAAGCTTGTTRTTAGAGCTGGTTAAGGATAAGTCTGAGTTCATATAACCAGGACCTGACTGGATAATTAAATTAAGTGCTTAACCTAGATGTCTTTAGTCAAGGTATTAAATCAATCACAACCAATTGAGAAGTTATACATCTGTTGTGGTCAAAGTGGAAAATAGATATGTTATAGAGGAAAAACTACTAAAATTAAGGTGGACTTAAAGGAGTGAGTGAAGTTGGTAAATCTCTAACTTACTTTCTAGTTCCTGTGCCTGATTTCTGGTTGTTAGAATAGGTTCCTATGTTGGAGCTAGTCCTAGTTGGACTATGCCACAGAAGGACACTACTCACTCCTTTGACTTTTTGCTCTAAATTGCCTAGTAGTGAGTTTAATTCTGGACACAGCATATATTTTACACTTTGTTCTTTCAGTTTTCTGTTCTTGCCTTTTGAGTCCATATTTCAATTTTAAATAGGAGGCCTACAGCCTTCAACCTTTGAATATTATATTAAATCATCAAGTTGAATATTCCTCTTAAAATCTCTTTGCAGAAAGCTAGCCTTAGAAATAGAAACCATTATCCTTATTCATGTGTGTATGTGTATATACATATGTATATAGAACATGTGCACACACTCTCACAACTTTATTTGCTGCCATGAAAGTTTGAGATGTGCTTCTAGTGACTCTTATTCAGAACAAGGTTTAAAAGAAGCAGTGAGACTTCTGGAATATACTGTAGTATAGGAACCCAGCATGTTTTCAAAGCTAGTTTCTGTTCTGCTTCTTTAAACCTAAAAGATATTAAAGTAATGCTTTTGTRCTGCTGAAAAATACATATGTAATAGGGTTGCTTCTAAAATAACTTTAATGCTGTTTAATTTTTGTATTTGGTCATATATCTTAAATTTTTAAAGAAGTTTGTACCTTAAAATAATACTTAGTTTTTAATCCTGCTTTTTTCCTCCAATAGTTTATACAACCATATCCAGCTCTCTAGTAATTTAATGCCTGGTTGTGACTACTCGCTCTTTAAGGTATGCTTCCTAACCTTTTTTCTTTAGTTTGGGGTGTTGATGGATGGTTTCCTGGCTAAGCAAGACACTGTCCAAATATTTTGCTTCAGATGTTTAGGAGCGCAGTTGTAAATGTCCTGAAAGCCTTAAATTTTTAGAAAGTCTCAAGCACAAGCCCTCTGAAAATCAGGCTATTAGTCACTAGTTCTGAAAATACAAGTACTTGCTTTAAAAACACACTGTCTGTAAAGTGTGTTACCTGATGCTATGTTTGTCTTCATTTTAGCTTTGAGATGTTTGTACAAATGTCTCAAGTCTCAATTTTTTATAATAGGAAAGATTTTCCAGCTCTGTCRCTTGGTGTGACATGAAAGGAATTAAAATGTCTTGGAAGCTCYTTGGGAGACTTCAAGGGTCTCAGTATTGTTTGTTAGGAACAATACTAACCAGGTGGACAAAACTCCTATAATTGATTTTACAACCTCAGTTAAGTGCTGTGGTTCCTTATGCATGAAATAAACTGTACCCAAGACTGACACTTTAAGCACACTGAGGAAGGTAGTTTAGCATTCAAGCTGGCTAATGGGAAATGTTAAGGAGAAATTATAAGCAAAATCCTGCCTCTTGTCTGGAGTGGAGAGCCTATCTGGAGCCCTAAGTTAAATCCAAACCTCTCCCAAGTGCTTCTAACATACAGGTTCTGTTTGGATTCAGATACTTGAATAATCCCTTTAAGTACCTATGCCTGCTTCCTCCTTTGCTTCTAAAACATAGCCAGTGGCTGGGACTCCTCAGTAGGCTGCATACATACTTTGTAAACCCCAGCAGCTTTAGGCAATGAGGAGGCTCTGTGATGCTTGGCTTTGGAAAGATAATATTTTAGGAGCATGAGGAGTTGTAATACTAAAACCTTAAGAAGCCGTAGGTCCTTCAGAGGTTAAGATATTTATGGGTCATGGTTATTTTTAAATGTTTATTTTAAAATGTTTTTGTCTGAATTCCAAATTCCTCTTTGAGTACTTGTATGTTTTCTGCCATTGATTTATTGTCAATCAGCAAGAATTTAATTATATAAATGCATGGAGCAGGTATAGAAGTGGCAACTGCTGCAGGCTTCTGAGATGTCTCTTGCTGTTGTCCTTCAATCTTGACCTCATAAGAGTTCCTCTAAAGGTGATGAAGTAGTTTGAGCTCTGCAGCTGCCCATGAGGATTTTAAATTTGAGAAAGCAAACTGACACTACTTCTGTCCTGCATGTTACTAAGCACTTAATTAGCTTTTGGCTGAAGTTCTGTAGGGTAGCTCTTCAAGAAACTACCATTAAGACATTTCTTATCTGAGTTACTGTCTAGATGGTTAACCTGCCTTTAAGTGACTCTTCTGTAAAGTGCAGCATAGCTGGCGGATATGGGAGTTGCAACTGACTTCTTTGCTGGCTCAGCATGTCCAGAGCCATTAAGTTTAGTGCAGGACCATTGATACAAGAATCAGAATGCAACTTCTAAATGGTGTTTGTGGAGGTTTTTGTTGGGTTTGTTTGTTTGTTTGGGGAGGGTTTGGTTCTGGCAGTTAAAAACAAAACAAACCTCTTAGTCTCACCCTGCTTGTGCAGGAGGCCATTGAGGTAGACTGCCAGGATGTCTGTTTCAGTGAAGTCACCTCCTCAAGAGGAGCRTTCTTATTTCATGTGCAAGTGAAGCACTTGGCCAAGGTTGCACTGAGTCCAAAGCTTAGAACAATGTCTCAAGAATGTAACTGATTTTATCTTGTTTCATAGAGTACAAAGTGGATGTTCAGTGAGTGTTTAACTTTGCCTCTTCTTGCTTTTTTTTTTTATGGAATACTATGTAGCCAAAACTCCCGCTTGAGATTTAGCTCTTTCTAGAAATAAAAACTCATTAGAAAAGATGCACTTTTTATTCTGTTTTGCCAATTTTGGTATCTCAAACTGTACTTTTTTAAGTCGCTGCTTCAGATATCACTTGTCTTTTGATTATCCCTTAAAGATACAAAACAATTTAATTTTTTTACTGTGCTTTACAGGATGGAATTGAACCAATGTGGGAAGATGAAAAAAATAAGCGAGGAGGACGGTGGCTAATTACACTAAACAAACAGCAGAGACGAAGTGACCTTGATCGCTTCTGGCTAGAGACAGTAAGCACTATGGCCTTACAAGTTGCAACTTAAGAATTTTACATATATATCTAATATTAAAATGGTGTGTTCTTCCTGTGTGCTACAAACTGGACTACTGGCAGCATCAACTGTCCTATATATTCTGACTGACAGGCTGTATTTGAAACTTTTTCAGTAGTGAAGTTTGCTATAGCTGTATGCCATTGAATATAAGAAAGGGCAGAAATAGGGATAATTCTACAGGACCAATTAACCTTTATTGTGCACCATGCTGGGCATAGCTAACTACTGGAAAATAATACTTTGTCTTGAATGTGACTCCCAAATTTATCTCAACTGTTTAATATTTTTTTATTCACACTTCTATATTCTGTTTGTTCTTACAAGTGAACAGTTCTCAGGATTTGGTTTTATTTCAGCAAGTCTTCCAGATTTGATTTTATTCTTCCTATACTTATACTAACAGAGTAATAGTCCAGTCTTTCTGTACACTACAGAGATTCTTACTTTTCCCATTGCTGTTTAGAACAGATTTTTTTAATCTTAGATATGCTTCTAGAGATGACATGGATTGCAGTAAATGTGTTGTGAAAAAGGATAGAATTGTATTGTCTAGGAGCCAACTCAAGACAGCCTGAAGATGCTGAGGTGGCCTGAGTTTTAGGGGTCTGGGTTGCAGGCAGTACAATGCGAAACAATCTTACCAAATCTCTGATCTTGCTTTTTTTTCCCCTGCTTCTTCAAGAGACAAGAAGTATTCTACCTCTTAGAGGGAAAAATGACTCTCAGGTATCAGAGTAGAGGTATCCAAAATACCACAGCACTTGCCAGGATATTTTTAGTTTTTCTACTGTTGTAACTGCTTGAGGAAAGGATGATGGGCATTATACTGCCAGCTAATGTGATTGCACATGAGTAAACAGACCATGTGCTATGTTCATTTGGCCTYCTCATCTAAAGGCCTACATGAGTCCTTTTAACTCTCTGGAGCTATTTCATATCGATTGGAAAGCATGTAGATAGACTTAAGGCTAGAAGGCTTAACTTTTTGTTCAGTAGCAAGTAATGGCAGAGAGCCCAAACGCCGRTGCGATACACACACTGAAACAACCTTGTTGCTTCTAATACCAGCAGTTCCTTGTAACCAGCTTTTGCCAGTAAAAAACAAAAGCATCTTCCGTTTCCACTCTCCCGTGGAACAAATTTTTGTCATAAGTTAACAATCTTTACCATTCTGAACTGTAAACTTCATCTGAGAGTGACTTACCTCTGTTATGTAGAGATCATTAAGGATGTACTTGCCTTTGGTCTTTATTGAGCATGGTAGCCCTCTTTGTCTGTCTGTACTAAAGATGTTGACCAATGATATTTTAAATGTTTGTGTGTGGCTTGAGCTTAAACATTTATGGTTTTCATTACTTAGTGAATGTGTGCATTCTGCAGTTGGGTGTATCATTTAAAGTRTGTCTAATTATACTTGATTTATTCAGTAGCATGCTTTGTCCATTTTGTATTTCCTTGATGAAGTCAGCCCTTGCAGCTGTCAGTGATACTGAAAGACCTGCTTTGTTCAAAATGTTGCAAGAAAGTGTTGAATTTCCAAATGTCAAAAGTGATTCTGAAAAAAATTAATATAATGGCAGCATATTTAATATGTACAATGCAAATGAAGTAAACAGGCTTCC
This sequence comes from Apteryx rowi, assembly GCF_003343035.1. Classification (NCBI taxonomy): domain Eukaryota; kingdom Metazoa; phylum Chordata; class Aves; order Apterygiformes; family Apterygidae; genus Apteryx; species Apteryx rowi. The sequence goes on along the minus strand of NW_020450738.1, from coordinate 355,129 downwards.
ATTTTTAAGTGAATGCTTCAATGTACAGAAGGATTTTAGTACAGAATGGACAAGATAAATTTATTTTCTACAAGAAGTTCTCAGTTTTGAAAATCTAAATTACTCATTAATAGACAAATTTAAAGTCAAAGGTTTTAAGCACTACTTTTGCAGTGTGCTTATTGTACAGGGATGTGACCTAACTTAATCTGAGATACCTGCGGTATACCACCAATGCCATTTTAGAACTTTACTGTTAGAGATCTGTTGGGGGAAAATCTCGTATTACAGTTGTCCACTTGTACTGCTCTTGATAAGATTTTCACTTCGGTGTCTTTGGGAGCTCTGAAGCTTCCTAAATGTGTTGACAGGAAATAACATTTCATTAAATAGCACTTTTAATTTAAGTTACAACCTAATTTATCTCTGAATTGGTATACTTCAGAACCGAGGTCAGATCTTAGGTAGCTGACACATTGCACCAATAGTTCTTAACAGGTTCTTCCTAGCTGATGAATGTAAACACTTAGCACACAGGTAGACAAACCTTAAATTTTAAGTATACTTTAGAAAGAAGAATAAATTCATTAAATATTATTTTTACATGTTTTTAGATTTAGATTTTATGGTGGGGGAGTTGCTACGTAAATGATCAACTGTATCACTTAAAGGTTGCAGCTGCCAGGACAGAAGGAGGAAAAAATGAAAAACTCAAAAGAAATTGGAGGAAAATCTACTGCAACTGAGTTTACATTCACTTGTAACATTTCAAATGTTGAAAAGATACTTTGATAAACAGGAGATTATTGCTGTATGGCAGGTGGCTATAAGCAGTAAAATGTGATAGTCCTCAAAGTGCTTTTGGACACTGAAGCCTTCTGTATGGAGTTGGGTTCTGACTTTGAACTGCTACCTTTTAATGATCAATCTTTACTTTGTAGCTGCTGTGCCTTATTGGGGAGTCGTTTGATGACTACAGTGATGATGTATGTGGTGCTGTTGTTAATGTTAGAACTAAGGGTGATAAAATAGCAATATGGACAACTGAATGTGAAAACAGGGATGCTGTTACGCATATAGGGTAAGTAGTGTGATTGGTGTCTTGCATAAATATATGAAATGTAATAATGCATTTAAAGACAGTTTACATGATACAAGATTCTATGCTGAGTCTTCGTAGAGATTTTGGGGTACAAGAAAACACACTTTTAGCAAAAGTAGCCAGAGGAATACAGAGCTGTATCCAGAGTTCAAGCAACTCAGTACAGAACTGTTTGCATTCTTGTGTGTAGTTTTTGTATGTTAGTAACTTCTGTGCGCTACATCTGTAGTTTGGGGAAAAATGAAAAATTGAATGCAAATCTTGGCAAAAGCTTTTCATCTCAGAATGAGGCATTGTAAGTAGCCTCTAAGTAATGTAAATTCTGCTGCAGCTTGCCAATTTGCAGAGGTATTCAGTACCCGTAGGGCACTGGTAAGTTTATTCTAAGGGAAGTGGTAGTGCTTACAGGTAAGGGAGGAAAGGTACTGTAAATTAAGCCCACTAGAATAGCCTTGTACTTGAAAGTAAGCTGGATAGTGACGTGTTAAACCCTACAGATGTTTTTTTTACCCTCTTGTCTCTGCTTAAATACAAACCAAATAACTATGCTGAGTTTTGTGGATTTGACACGAGTAATAGCATGTTAGTCTTCATTCTGGTAAGAGAAAATAGTCATCTCTTCTCAAGTTATCATGAATCTGTGCTAGGGAAAATGTATAATGCTATTGTCTGCTAGTTAGCAAGCATCGCTAAAACCAGAAGACTTTATGCTGTAGTACTGATGCTTTGAAATTACTTATTGTTCAGTCACTGAAGGCTACTTGAATATTTTCAGTGGTTTGCATAGGTTGCCTTCCCAGCTTAGCACATCTGTTTTAGGCTAAACCTTTTAACTGTCAGGCATAGTAGTTTGCTAACACTTCACTTACTGGATAGCTCTCTAACACACTTAGCTAGGCTGTTATGAATCCATTGGGGTCTGCCTTACTTACACTAGCAATTTAATTGATGTACAGTATTTTTTCTGACTTGGAAGGTGAGTGATAAACAGACATGCTGAACTAGTACACACCCTTTGCTAGTACAGAATGCCTCCTAGGTTTGACAAAGTTATAGTGCATTTTAGAATGGCATTRACTGTTAACAGAGGATCTGAGATGACTTCATTAGTCAACTAACAGTAAAAATCTAAGATTTGTCAAACTGACACAATGACTTTTTGGTAAGCTGTGTTGACTATATTCAGTCTACTAACTGTATGCTGTCATGTTGACATGACTGCCAAATAAACTACATTAAGCTTTTATTTAACTGTTAAATTTTAAAATTTGGGCTRTCCTGTGAACTGCCACATCATGATCAGTGTAGGTTAAGATTGGCAACAACTTTATATGGTTCTGTTAATTCTGCAGTTGAACAGGTTTGTCCTATGGTTTAGTCAGAGCTTGCAACCTAGGGTCATTGGTAGTTTGCATCTCACTCATATGTCCTATACCAAGAAAGAGCAGTGTGTCTATGTGGGGCGGGGGTGGTGGTACTGCTACCTTTTTCCTCTTACATTACAAGGTCAAAGCTATTTTATTCCTGAAAGCTCTTGTTGAGTAGCTGCTGATGACTGGTACCATAGTGAATCTAGTGGGGTTTGCCTTCACTAATGTATTGGCAAAAAGGCTGCTTTCCATACATAGTTAAAGAAAAGGCAGCTAGTCTGTGCAACTGAAGCTTGTGGTGATAAAACTTCCTGTGTTCTATGGAATTGCTGTTTTATTTGGTTCAGATTACCATCTCAATGCTCCTGAAATGGTGGACCAAGGCTTCCTCATAGCTGTTTTGTTGCTGTCTGTGGGAATATAACTTGCTGATATTAATGTCCGAATGAATACGATAGAATCCCTGTTCTACATTTATGTAGGCCTAGTAATTATTTTCTGGCAGGACCTTGTCCTATTTTATGTTAAGTTGCTTTTCATACAGCAGTGTGTGCTGACTTTGATATAACAAGCCAGAAAAATCCTGTGTGACATCCTTTATTCATACCTGTGAAGTTGTTTCTAAATAGGAAACTATTCTTCCTTAAGATGTTAGCAGATCTAAAAGTAGGTGTCCTGTTACTAATCCCTTCCTAAGAGCTTTGCTTAAACTGTTGTTCTATTTCTTTTTTTCCAGGAGAGTATACAAGGAAAGATTAGGACTTCCTCCAAAGATAGTGATTGGTTATCAGTCCCATGCAGACACAGCTACTAAGAGCGGCTCCACCACTAAAAATAGGTTTGTTGTTTAAGAAGACACCTTCAGAGTATTCTTTCATAGGAGACTGCGTCAAGCAATCGAGATTTGGGAGCTGAACCAAAGCCTCTTCAAAAGCAGAGTGGACTACATTTAAATTTGATTTCCATCTAAATGTTGCTAAGATTTGTGAGAAGTCTCATTTGCCTTTGTCTTGTACTTCTGTGTTCAATTTTTTCTATTTTGGCTGAAGTAACCATTACCAATCAGAATTTCAGTACACTTCACCCCCCCGCCCCCTGCCAAATCCATAAAAGTTTTCCTGGCCCACTCTGTAATAGCTTGGTAGAAACATTACTATTACAAAAAAACATTTGTTTATCCACAGTATTCAGAAAAGAAGTTGCATTTCTGTACCTGCAGGAAATTATTCTGTTTTACATTTGCATTGTATGCAGTAACATTTTGCTGGTTTGGAAAGAGTATGGTGCATACAGTTTTCTAGCAATTTTTTTATACAGCATCATCTTTGCTGTAACCTATGCTGATGGCTGCTAGATTAATTTATTTGTTTTCCCTATTTGATAACATTAGTGATATTTTGATTTCAGTTGTTTTTGCTCATGTAACATTGGTGAAGAATCTGGGAATATGACAAAGGTGGAATAAACATTAATTTTGTGCATTCTTTGGTAATTTTTTGGGTTTTTTGTAACATCAAAGCTTTGCTACAAATTTATGCATTTCAGTCAAATCAGTGATCTGTTTGTGTGATTTCCTAAGCATAATTGTGGATTTTTTTAATGTAACACCATAATTTACATTCCTTACTAGAAATAGTATGTCTGTTTTTGTATCTTATGCTGTATTTTAACACTTTGTATTACTTAGGTTATTTTGCTTTGGTTAAAATGGCTCAAGTAGAAAAGCGGTCCCATTCATATTAAGACAGTGTACAAAACTGTAAATAAAATGTGTACAGTGAATTGTCTTTTAGACAACTAGATTTGTCCTTTTATTTCTCCATCTATACAGCAAGTATTTGTACTTCTTGTGACAAGGCAGTCTCTGCTGTGGCTTCTATTGTAGTGTGTCTTCCAAGAAAGATCAAGTCTGGAGCTATAGTTTATTATGTTTATTAAAACTTTTAATAAATCTGTTAGATAGTACCCTTAATCAAAGTGAAATTATGTTGATGTGGCTACTGTTTTTTCTTAGTGGCTGGTCCAACTGGTTATGCTTTGTGCTCTTTCTCTTGACTTTGGTGCGCACCAACCGAGAAATTCAAAGGTACATAGAAAGCTTTCTGGTTTCAGGTGGGAACTACAGTAAAAGCACTGAAGTGAATGATTTTACTTTAAATATACAATTGCTATATGAAGTGCAAGTAAAGCTCATTAGAGGCTTGGCTACAAAATAAAAGGATGTCAAGAGCTAGGTGGTCTGCTATTATGTATGTCTTGTAACAAAACAGAACTTCTTCATTGGCCTGAAAATTGCTGTGGCAGTTGTGGATTTGCTTGGTTTGCTGGTTTGGGAGAAAACTTTGGAGGAGGCCAGTGAATTTAACTTCTGGTTTTGAGCGCAGTGTAAGATGATTTTCCATTCTGCTCTAAAAGTAGAGCATAAGGCAAATCAATGGTGTATTGTTAACGTCTTAATTTCTTAATCTTTCATGTATAAGGTCCTTTAAGGTCTTGCCAGGGCTATTTAGCTAGTCTTCAGTCAAACTTTAAGGCAGATCTTCATTGTGTTTTTTGATCTTTAAGTGATAACCCCTTAAAGCAAGCTTAGTCTCTGGTAATGTAGCTTCAGTGGAGTCAGGCTTTTAAATCTGCCTCTGACTGAGGCATGTAAGTGTTTGTATGTGCAGAGGTGGACTTGAACACTTTCTTGCACATTTTGTAAGAAATGTATGTCTTAAATAGGCATATTTTGATTACACCAAACTGGTATTACATTCACTTCTGAATCTTTTTGTCCATTTAAATGAAACACTTAAAGTAAGCATCTAATGACACTGTTTTCAGTGTCGGTTGTTAGCTAAGACTAGATGTTGGAGGTGAAGAGAACTATGAGGCTGTTCGTATTCTGGTTTCTGTCGATTCTGGTGTAACTGGCTGCCTGTCCTGATTCTGCAGTGTGCAAATCAAGTCTGGTTTTCTTTAATAGGACCATCTGCAGTAGACTGTAGTAATCCCTGCCTACTATTTCCCAGCTTACTTCTTGAATTAGTCATCTTTTCAATTAAAGTAAGCTTCTCAAACTAAATGTCTCTGAACTACTTCTGTTCAGTATCATCAGTCTCAAGTTGAACAAAGTTTTTTAATGGCTTTACCATTTCCTAATAAGCTAGTGTGTGTGTATATATATATTCTAAATCAGTAATATCTGTACTTATGAAAAAATAAATCAGTCTTCTGAGTGGTAACGCTAGATTGACTAGGTATATGTAATTTGGGAGCACTGGAGCAAGGCTCACTAAAATCAGCATAATAAAATTGAAAAGTGTATAATGCTGCCCTTTATAAAGAGCTTTGAGATTAAATTGAGTGCTGTTGGGAGAAGTAGGTAGTATTGCTTTTGTATTTAATGTCACTGCAAGACCAAACAGAGCATCTTTCAGGGTAGTGGCATATTGTTTGCTAGAAGGGTGACCGATGGTGTGTTTGGTGTGGTCTCAGATTGAGCCTGAACTTGCTTAAGCAGACTGACTTGTGACCAGCTTGCACTGTAATGTGAAAACTTCCAGTAGGTTGATTTGAAGCTCTTCATTGCTCAGATAATTGTTTCTGGGAGACTTGAGTGAACATTAAATTACATACTTGCTTTATCAAATATCTAACCTATGCCTTTAATTTATTGCCAGAAGGAGCAAGTGACCATGAATTTATTTTTCTCCAACTTGTGAATCACTTTGTGCTGCATACTCCATGTTCTCCTGATTATAATGGTGTAGTTTGTGTTCTTATAGTATGGAAGGAAGCTGAGAGCTTTCCATTCTGCATATTAATAAAATGGCCACAGGATCATAAGAAGGAAAAAGCAGTAGAACATTAAATTTGTTTAATTCTCTAGTTGTCATTACAAAATAAGCAATATATGTAACTAAGCTTCCAGCCAGATGGGTAGCCATTGTCAAAGTGGTGGTGGTATTTTAGTAAGTCTAAGACTACTAAAGAATAAATGTTTGAAGCTTCTATTCTGAACTGTTCTTAAATGGCACAAAGCTTATATAGAAAGAAGACAAAGCAGAAACTGATGCTGTGCTCAGAGGCGTAAGAATGTGTCAAAATACAGCCTGTGAAGAAGGGGAGAAAGACAAGGAAGGGTCTGTCAGTTAAAACATTTGGGGTGTACTCTAAGTCTTGGGCTGTGCAGTGCTTTTTGATTGTCCCTTTTTATTTGTCCTGCTGCACTGTCACTGTCTTGTTTCAGGCTGTTTCTAGCTCAGGAAACCTGATTTTTAATGAGTTATCCAAATTCTGGGAACTTGGAATAATAGTTTGTAGCAAAGCTTGGACTGAATTCAAAACTTTCATCCTACATAATGGAATCTTTCCTACAGAAATGCTTGAAAAAATATCTTGGATTCCATTGCACCCTTACTAAAAGCAAAAAAAGCATTGCATTTCAACATAGTGGCATGGATCTTCTCATTAGTGGTGTTAAGATCTCTGTGATGTAACCTCCCTTGTTTCCCAGGAGCTCTACTTTTAAGTCTGTGCCTGAGGGGTTTAAATCTAGATTTTAAAGAACATCCTGCACAGGAGTACTGAACTAAATGGCTGGCTTCAGCTAAACCCATAGTTTTCTGACCACCTAGCCCTGCGGTTTTACATGACTTCCTGTCAATTCATTTCCCTCTTAAGAATAGTTGATAGGTTCTACAGTTTCTTGACCAGGTTTTAATTAGGTCTTACAATAAAGCTCTTCTGCAAAGTTTGTGCCTTTTCATATCAGCCAAGATGTCTTCTTACTTGGAAACTTTGAGACTGTTACAAGAGTTTACTTTAGATAAAATAGTTCGGAAGTTTTAGTTTAGTTTAGATGAATTTTTCTGGTATTTTCTGCATGTATGTGAGCTCTCTTCCTCTCCTTTCCCCTGCTACCTGCTAAGAAATGGGCAATGCAAATAAAAATGGCATCAAAAGTAAGAGAAGAGTTCATACCTGACCATTTCATTTCAAGACATTTCCTACCTGTCTGTCCAAACTAGAATTGGAGAGCAAGAATGCAGAGCATCTAAGCGGGCAGTGTGGAGCCAGCCCCAGTGTCTTAGCTATTGAGTGCGTGTGGTGCACTTCTCCGTTATTACTTCAAAGCTCCTGAAGCTGCTGAATTTTTAAGTCTTTCCTTTTTGATCTCCTTGTGGGAATGTTTGCTGGTATAGCTGCTTGAATAGTATTATTGCCCTTTAGCTCAGAAGGAGTTTTGTATTCTACCAGAACTTGTTTGCAGGTGGTGTCTAGCTCTGGCACTGCAGCAAAGCCTGTAATAAGCACTTAGATTCTTTCTTATACAGTAAAACCCATGGTTGCTGCTCTTGCCTGGTGGCTGTCTGGCACTTTGCCAAATGACTATGGGATGCCCTGCTRGCCTTGGAATTTGAAATAAAGCAGATCCTGATGTCCAGAGCAATATGTGAATTGTGGCTGAGCACATGACAATTGTTATGCTCCTTAGCATTAGCTTGTTAATTTGTGTGATGCCTTAAATGTAAAAACATCCTAGCTGAAGTCTCTGCTGGTATCTATTGCATGCTAAACAAACATCTCAGTTTTTTCATTCCCTGCTAGTGCTGGGCCTGTGATAAACTGAACCATGAATTTGTGGGTTTTATGACTTTCTGTCCTTTTCCTCTCCATTTTCTGAATTCTGATCCCTTCCAAGCTTAATTTTTGTAATAAAAAGGGGAGAAATTATGTTCCAGTCACTGCTTTTTTTTGGTCACTGTGGTACTATGTGGAATTACAGGTGTTGCTAATGTCAGATAAAGACTGAGAGACTGTCACTTTTTTATCTATAGCCATGTAAGTATGGTAATGTGGAAAATGGTGCTTGAAAGTGTGTGTGTTTATATATCATAAAACAAAAGGACTCATCTATATTTTTTCTATTTTTTCAAGGTAGAAAACAAAACTGATTTTGGTATTTCTAAAAGACTTCCTTGCATGAATGACTTTCTGTAATGGATTTTGGGGTTTTGCTTACACTAGGAAGCTTAGGTCAGTCTTTTTTTCCTTATGTTCTTGTGCCTATTAAAAACAATGTTATCAAGGAAGTGGAGCTAACCTCATAAGTAAGCTTTGACATTCTTKGGATGAGCTATTTTTTTGATTGAGCCTTATCTTCCTCTGTATATACCCCTCTGGGGTAGTTATTCCAGTGCATCTTACCCTGAGCTACGCAAATATGCAGAAGATATAGGAAATTGAAAGGTACTACTTTGTAGCTTGAATGGAAATAAAGCATCTGAGGATTTGAATGTCTCAGCTTCGTGACTGTGTATGGGATGTTGAGAAATGCAAATCAAAGATAAATGAGTAAACTACTACTTTGAAATGTATGTGCTTTTCAGTTGGTTGGAGCTTACGTGCCAGCAAGGCTTCTGCAGCTCACCCATAGATTAGCCTTGTTCCAAACAAGGTTTCTGCAATGCWGTTGTAAAAATGCTGCTGACTGCTCTTCCCTTGTCTACCATAGTTTCTCTAGTAGGAAAGAGTAATGAGATTAAGTCTTGTAAAATGGTACCAGCTATCAGGAAACTGTGGCTCATGTTTTACTCRGAGCTCCTGTGTTCTAGTTATGCAACCCCATTGATGCTAAACAGCTGGAGACACTACATTGAACTTGGAGGGGATTTAGTCCATGTTTAGGCTGATCTGTTAAGGGCTTTAAGGCCGGAAAGAAACTTTTCCTGCAGACATATTATTACACAGCTCTAGACTTGCACCTACTATTGATGCTTGATTGGATACAAGACTAGATGCTTGACTCTGCCATAAACTCATTTCACTACGCAGCCTCACAGTTTTGTTGATGCATTTGTGAAGTAGGCCCATTCCTGCGTAACAAGGATAGAGCGACCATGTTCTGCTGGGGGTGCAGATGCCGCTTCTGCATTTCCTTGGACCTGGAAGAGCCATCCCTGAGCTCGTTCCCCAAAGGCAACTGAGAAGTATCTGCAGGCTGGAATCTGGAAAGAGGTGCAGAGGTACGCTCCAAACTGGTCAGGTCAAAACGACAACAACAAAAAACCCTTCTTAAAAGGCCCCTTAAAGTTTTGTAGTCATTGATAGGGGTGTATCCTTCCTGTGCACCCAAATGAAGGGGGTAAAGGGCAGAGCCGAGATTTTACCAAGTCATGAGGTTGCTGAAAGGTATTTTGGGGGCGAAGTAAAAATTCAGGCTGAAGTTTAGGCAATACCAGGTTCAGCTGACAAGTAATGTGATTTTAAAGTCAATCCTGTCTCTCTCAATCTCATGGCGGAAGTCTGTTTCCAATCTCTTTTTAAACTATTTTCCTTTTTTGTAAATACTGTTTTACAGTTCAGCTTTTTACTGTTTGAGTCCTTGTGTGCACATGTATGATTGTATTGCAAAAGTAACACAAAATCCTCAATGTTAACTAAAGTTTGACTGTGAGTCCTTCAGATCATATGAATTTGGCTCATCTTTTACCTTCCTTGAACTGGGAGTTTACCTATGGTTTTGTAATAGGGGCACAGACTAGTCAAGCTGCAACAGCAGTGAACTGTTTTGGGGATGTAATAGAAAATATTTTTTTTCTACTTTGGATAGAGATGATTTCTTAAGCAGCAGACAGTTCTTTGCCATTTTCATGATATGTGAAGAAAATGAAAAATAACTGGATTTCCTACCAGAGTTTTGGGCTTTCTCTTGGCCATTGTTTCTCTATAGACGTGGTGCTGTTTCGATTTCACTGCGCAGTCTTGTGGTGTCCAGTGGGGCCCTCCCTGAAGCAGGAGTAATGGTGATAGCGGAGGGGACACCCTGATGGACGCCTAAGCTCTCAGCAGCTGGTTGTACTTTGTAAGCTTTTTTTATGGATGCTGTAAGTTGTTGTCACTTTGAGATGAAGCTCCAGGATTTGAGACAGTAGGTTTTCATTTTTATCCTCTAATGAAATTGTACACCAACTATACTTGCAGTATAACATGAGCTTGGGCCTGATGCACTTCATACACTAGTGCACTAACCCTGTCACTTGTAGGGTTTTTAATATCTTGATACATGAATATTCTTCCTAGGTATTAAGTATTAGATGTTCTGCCAGAACATTATTATAAACCTAACACAACCCTGACAACCTTTCCTCATTCATGCTCTTGAGGCTACAGCTTAGGGTCATCTCCAGTAAAATTACCTTGAGGCAACTCTGTCCTGCTCCTGTCTGCAGCAGACTTTTCGTAGTTTCTTTACACTTGAAGTGCTAAGGCAATTTGGTGTTTCTGAAACACTAGCATATACCTTAATATAGTTGAAACTCTCCTATAGCCTCAATATCTCTGCCCTCGTGCTTCCAAAACAAAGTGCTTGCTGAATTTGCAGCAGAACTGGCATGTGCCRGGAAGGGAATAAAATGCTCTGGCAGTGTGAGCTGTTTGCAGTGAGGCTGCTCACTGGCTATACTGTTGGTGCCTGGGGTACCTTGTGGCACCAGGCTGAGGCCTCATAAGGAGGTTTGTAAAAAAAAACTTAGCCATGCTTGTGTGTGAGCCCAAGCAATTAAAAATGGGATAGCAGTGACTCAAACACTCAGGAACAAAATCATAGTCATCTGTTGTAAGATCAAGTTTTCAAAAGAAATCGCAGTTTAGCCCCAGGTTATCCAAGTCCAAACTTCTAGCTCTTTTTTTTTTTAAAAAAAGCATATTTTCTTCCCCACATTGTCTGTTTTGAAAGGTGTTCTCTTTTTAAAGGCTTCCCCAGCATCAGTGAGCCCTGCTCGGTGCTGGTTTTCCTGGCAATATCAGAGTGCTGAAATGTTGGGCTAATTCTGGAATAGCATGCTGTTAAATGTGCCTRGGTCCAGGGTGGCTGGGCAAGGTGGGCTCTCCAGGCCAGGCTCAGTGATGACCACCCTTCTCCTTGGGGAGGAAGAGAAAACATTCCTGGATGAGTGGTGCATATATTTAGGGATTTTCTTCCCCAAAACTGAGCTGCAGCCTTAACATGGAGAATGCACATAGTTGTTATAGTCTTTCATGTTTGTGCCCATGTAACTCTGGTTGGAAGGAGTGGCCAGGAGCAGATGGAGGCGAAAAGGCTGGTGGGCACATGCCCAAGGAATATGAACCTGACTCAGAAGCAAGTGAGCTGCCACAGGGGTAGAGCGGCTCCTGCTGCAGCTAATAAATCAACTCAAAGACTATTAAAATCTGTAGGTTTTTTTCCTAAACAGAATTCCTTCTTTGTATAAGTCTGACCCTAAATACCTGAGATGTTTCCTTTTAAGACTTAACATTTCATACCTTGCTTTTTGTGTTTTGGAGGCCAGGGTAAGCTGTGCTTTTATGATTTGCCCAGTTTTGCTAAAATAGCGAAACGGCTGTTTGTGCGCTATGGGGCAGCGGCACAGTGTAGTCTTGCATGAGAGGAGCTGTGTGGAGCATGCTCGTCCCAGCCCTCCCATGAGGGCTTGCTAGCCAAAATGCCTTGAGCACCGGCCTCTCCCGACCAGCTTTGCTCTGCGCTTGCTCTTCAGGTAGTGATGATAATTTCATAGTCTTTTAATTAGTTAAAATACAGCTGCTGGGCTGTAAGCAATAAAAAGCCCTTTAGCGAATGTAAAACTTCAAAACAGCTCAGGGACATAGCATATGTGAGCTGTTCCCTACCTTATAATGGCATCAGGGGACAGGTGACTCACAGGATGATTTTTGTTCCAGAGGAGTCGGAGAACAAGTATCATCCCAGCATTAGCTCCAGTGAGGAAATGAGTGTTAATGATGACGAAGAGGACGCATGAAAGGCAGCTGAGCCACAGCATTGCCCTGGGCCTTGTGCTGATGCTGAACCTGAAATCAGGCATGATAGAAGTTGATGATGGGTTGTAAAACTTGTTCAGTCAGCATCAAACCCTTCTGATATTGCAGCTGCTGTGCGAGGTGACTATTGTGCAGATAGCCATTTTATCGTTTGCCCACCTTTATGTAACATTTCAGGGTTTTCTGATTTCCCCTATGCTGCTTCCTTACTAAAGTGGGCAGAAAGCGGAGTGTGTGTATTGGTTTTGTTGAAGAGGGCAGCTCGTGTTTTACAGATTTTTGTCTCCCTTGAGCTTGAGACAACTGAGTGTAAAGGGCCTTTTTACTAGGGAAGGCTAAGGGGGGGGGGGGGGAGAGCTTGCAGCTCTGTGCAGCAGAGCCCTGCCCAAATATCCCTACTCAACCAGAAAACTTCTGTGCTTTCTGCACAGAAATTGCCCTGGCAGTAGAATAACGTGCTCCTCAGGTATTAGACAGCTCTTGCTTTTCTCTGCCTTTCTTTCCTACTTTGATGTCGCCCAAGTTTGACTTACTGATAGTCTGACCAAATTCATCCAGTCTTTTGTGCCTGGGTGGGAAGTGATGGGGTAGGAAAGGCAACCCGTTGTTTTCCCTTCCTTCTGCCTACTTCCTTGTGGTGTTTTACAGAGAGAATTCCTTGTGTTTATGAGCTTGTACAAGGGGAAACAATTCAGATAGGCTGCTGCTTAAATGTTCTGTTTTGGTCATCCACTAGGATCTAGGGTGTGTGAGATTTTTTAAGTTTGTTTATTTGCAAATATCACAACACTGAAACTTGTTTTGCGGTCTCTTCTGCCCTCTGGCTTTAAGTTCGTTTGGTCTGTTCTTACCACTTTGCTACCCTTGCTGAAAACAGTGGTTGATAGCTTAAAACACTTGGGCTGTTTTTTGTGTTTTTTCTTTCAGTGATGATTCTTTTGTTTTCTTTGTCATTAAGCACCGTGGTGGTGGGGTGTCTGCTGTGATCTAAACTCCGTTGCAGAGGCTATAGAAAGAAGCTGGAGTATGAATATATGGATTGTGAATTTCCCCTGGGTGCAGAAACTCCTCGGTGGCACAAAGCTGGCAGAAATTAGGAAGATCTAGCAGAGTGAAGTGCTCTCTGCTCAAACGCCTCTGGGAGACGGTGTGCTGGTGGCACAGGCTAGAAGAGCTCTAATCCAGTCAGGCTGCAAAATCCCTCTCTCTGCCTTGAGAGCCAACCCTGGCTTGCAGGCGTCCTCCCTTCCCCGCACAAAGCAGAGCTGAGCTGCTGAGGGAACGTGGCAATGTATTTCCATGCAGCAGGCTGGGGATCACATGTAAAGGAGTGTTTGAGAGCTTCACCAGGTGCACATATCACTTCCAGATATATTCTGAACAGGCTTAACAGCTGGGCCTGTCCCCACCTCCTTCCTGCCTTAAATAATCGGATGCTAATTCAAATACTTGCAAGAGCACATTTTCCAGGTGTGGGTCTCCAGCTATCGTTTGCCCTTGGGCACTAATAAAATATTACCATAGAAAGTTTCAGATGGTAAACATGTACATGGCAGTAGGCCATTCGCACTACAGCAATAAGCACTATGTCCCAAATGGACCTTGGAAATCCCCTAAAAAGCACAGGAGATGCAAAGTACAAACCTTCCCTTTTCCCAGTGATCACTATCACATTTATCTGTCATGTGTTTAGGATCACAAAAACCTTCACTGCGCTTTCCCATGCGACTGTTCATACCTGCCTCAGTAAGAGGGGCTTAAAGAGTTTGCCTGGAAAAACCACCAGACTTCAGCCGTGGGGGGAATGGGGCACAGGGAGCTTCTGCACAGCCAGCTATCCACAGGGCTCAGCTGTTTCATCTTGTGGCATGGGGTGTGCAAGAGGAAAAGAACTGGTTTCGTTCCTTGCCACAGCCCCAACAAGCAGGGCATGCTGTGGTTAGAGCAGCTCTCTGTAGCTGCCATGATTAGAAATATAACTCTGAAACTGCTGCAATGGTTTTCAAAGTGTCCATCTCAGTCTTCAGCATTGAAGTCTGATGTGACTGCTGCTTTCCCTTTGGTTCAGGAGAGCAAAATGTGATATTTTTTGTCTGTGTGGTTAATCATTCTCTATCACTATTGATTGTAGTACAAGTAGGAAAAATGAGCTGTATTTGGGTGATGGGAATTTTCATTAGACTCATGTTCCACAGACTAAAATGACACTAAAATGGGGTAAGCCTTAATTCCTTCCATGTGATGAAATCCAGGATCTGTTTATTCTTTGGAGACAGTTTTTTAAAAAAAAAAACCCAAAACAGGTTATTACTGCTAATAGAGCTACAAAAATGATCCTTTATTACTTAGAACATTCCATGCAGAAAATTGCCTTTCTGACTCGCTTGGGAGCTCTGCTGTTTGCCTTCCCTTGGTACAGACGGTGTTCCTGGGTGTGCCTGTTTTAAACTTGGGCCTGACAGCAAAAACATCCTCCTGCTGAACTGGTTAGAAGGTCGACCTAACCTAGTGTCCTGTCTCCAGCAGCTGCCAGTGATGGGGGGCTAGAAAACAAGGTTGAAGAAGTGAAAGATGTGTGTTGTGGTCTTTTCCCTGGGATACCTTCTCAACTTTGGGCAAAAAAAGGCAACTAGACCATAATGTTTAACAGGTACTGATGGATCTGTCTCCATTAATTTGACCGGTCCCTTTTTGAACAGATTTATAGCATTGGTCTTAGATGTTCTCAAAATGATTGCCTTCTCACCGTGCATAATTAAGTTGGGAATTCAGTTCTGCCTGTATCATCATCTACTGTAGGAGCTTCCTACAAACAAACCTGCCCATGTTGAGCTTCCACTCCCAGTTTAGTCTGGTAGCAGATATGTCAGAACTACCACTTTTTTTTTAAATAAAGTAGAGATACTAATCTTGGCTTTAGATTTTTTCAACTGTGCTTTCTATGTAAGTCCTATTTATGGCTTAGTTTGCTCCTCCCCTTCTGTTGGGTTATTAGTTTGCTGAGTACTGGAAATCAGGCTAACAACTTGTGTTCTCCTAGGTGGACAAAATTAAACCATACAATTTCAGTGTGAGCATAAAGAGAAGAGGAAAGACTTGCAAATTATCAGACTGTGCCATAAGCGAGATGGAGTTACAGAAGCAGAAAATCAGATTTTGAATTAGAAAGAGCAACTCTTGCTGATAACTAGCAGTGCTTCAAATACTGCCAACTGGTGCCCACCTTGCCTCATAAGGAGGACTAGGTTCATTTCAAACAAGTCTTATTTTTTGACCCTGGTAATAGTTGGTTCATTAAGCCTGGATTTCCCTTGGCAGAGCTGTCCATAGTTACTGTGTGCTCTTCAATTTTCTGCCTCTGTCCTCTTTCAGTAAAAAATAAATGCATTTAGATGGTATATATTTGCGAAGGGGCCCATGTTTGCGCTTATTGTGTCAGCCGTTTGCGGACGGCCCTGTTGGTTCCCCCGGACTGCAGGAACCTTCTGCCCTAGTAAATGAATTGGACATAAACCAAGTGAGCTGCGTTTCCTCACGTCGGGCCTTTTGCCATGGAAAGCTGGCGCTGGCAGCCTCTGCGCTGTTGTCAAACAGATGAGGTCTGGGGAAAGGGGTGACTCCTCAATAAAAAGGATCATTGTAATTTAAAGAGGCAGTTCGGAGGTCTTGAGGTAGCTGCAATAACTCTTCCTTTCAAAGCTGGCCTTCTGGCCAGCTGACCTGGTGATGGTTGTGGATGTTCTGATTTTTTTTAATTTATTTTTGCTCTTTACATGAGAAGTTCTGGTCTTGTCTATCCTGGGTAACAGAATGGCAAACCTGGAAAATTAGCAATATTGTGAATTCACAAGAGTAAAAATTGGACCTAATTAGTGGGAGGAGGATTTTTTTTTTTCTGATTGTCCTGGAATAAGTTAATTCATGGTGGAGCTTGCAAGAAGGAACTACAGTTAATGATAGATACTAATATGTACAAAGGATTACTTTCATATGCATGTTCACTCTGCTTTTTGTGGAATCTGACCTGTCCCTGGACCCTGAATTTCAGGTGCATAAAGCTTCCATTCTGGGGGAAAGTTGGGGTCTGCAAAGGAGTAAAAGCCTGGCACTGGTGTGATTGCTGTAATTGTCCTGTGTAGAACTGTTTAATTTTTCTCTGCCAAAAAAGTCATGTCAGACTTTGTATCAGGTTGTCTCCTGAAATAAAACTCCACTATAACTTCTTCCCTGACATACTTACTCAGACAGAAATACTTCCAAAACCGATTGTCTTTTACTTGTGGACAAGTTTTACTAATAAGAGAAGCTTAATGAATATCTTCTTGCCTCCATGAAATTAACTTTCACATATCTCTACTGTAATCTATTAGCAAAAGCTTTTCTTGAAATTAAAAAATATCAGGCATTTAACAACTTATAATGGTTTGATTTTTTTCATACAAACCTTTTGCTTTCAAAGAGTAAAGAGATATAAATCTTTCAAGAATTTATAGCGGATAAAGTCAAATGACAAAATCCCAGCTATAATCCACTTTCCTTTAAAAAAAAAAAAAAGGGGGGGGAATTATAAAATGCAAACTGCTAGTATATCTATAAATCTTATTTCAGTCCTCAAATTTAATTCAAATAAATGCATTTGTGTTACAGGCCTAGATTTTGTGTGGGCTGAGTTTAGTGTCTGCTGCTTTATGTAAAGTTTCTTAAAAGAGGAGACCTGCAACATAAGGGCAAACCATAAGCTGCTGCGTGTGCTAGATTCAGAAACTAAACGTGAAAACTGCACTGTGGTTGCTGCTGAGTCACAGTGACAGCTCAGCCCGGGGTAGTTTGAACCAAGGTTCAAAGGGGAAAGAGGCATCTTTCTGCATGAAAACGTGAGGCGAGGGAAGTCCCGCAGGCACGGCCGGGGCTCTGTCACGCTTGTGGCTGGAGCTGCAGCGCTGGCCTGTGAGCTGGCAGCAAGGGCAAGGCTCCTGGTATTGGATTTGTGACCTTTCCGGCACTGTGAGTCGGGCTGTGGTTTTTTGACTCCATGCTTACTGTTCTTATAAAAATATCTGAACTGTTTCTGTGCTGTCAGGTATCACTGAGGGTTTAAGCAAGTGTTCTTTTAAGGAACCCTTTCTAGAGGGATTGCACCCGAAGTGCACGGCTTCTTGTTGCTCTGTCGTTTTCCCTAGATGCGATTAGGCCTCCTTGCAAGGAAGGCCACCACTGCTGAAAAAGGACTTTGGGAACACATAAAATACAGTACTTAAACATGGGTGCAGTGTGAATGGATGAGCTTATAATTTTCTTCCTGCAGCCAGTTATGTTAAAATTCAGTCATGCCCATGGAAAGCCAATAGAAAAGGGACATGAAATCACAAGACCAAGGTTTTTTTCTCCCCACGTAGCCTGTGGTATCCATCCTGCAACAATGGCCTTCAGCAGATGTATATCTGTCATGGGAAATGGCTGCAGGAAAAACCTTACTGCGACACAGGTTCCATGGCTTTAGACAGACTTCCCTCAGAGAGGAAGGATGTGCTTCCTGCTCTCTGCCTTTGGGGGTGCCCATTTGGTGGGGGGAAAAAGCTGCATTACTGGTGTGCCGTAGTTCATCMCCTGTGGAGGATGGAGCAGTGCGCAGCTTCAGCGTGAGGAGTGCTGAGCAAAGCGCCTCGTGGTGCCAACCAGTTGCTTCATCCAGTTAAAACTGTTTGGTGGACGCTGCTGATAAGAATAAAGCAGCTGCGCTGCAGGGGGTAGGAGACAGCGGTGTCTGGGGAGGAGCACGGCTCCGGCAGCAGGCTGCCCCTTCCTCCTCACCTGGACCACTTCTTGGGTTCATGAGCCTGCAAAAGCCTTTTCTTGGCAACAAACTAGGCAAAATCCAACCCCTTCCAGCCCCACCTGGGTGATGCTTCTCCAAGGGTTGCTCCCTATAGGCCTTGCCTGTAATAGGAAAGGTGCCCACCACCCGTGTGAGGTGTCCAAAGCTGAATCCACAGAGCTGCTGGTTTCTTAAACTGAATTTAAGCCTACCAGGCTTAAATATAATAATATATTTCTCATTCAGGGGTTACATAGAGCTATGAGGCCACATCGGTGCTGTTGAGTGTGGCTTGGGTGTCTGCTGCCTTTGAACCAGCTTCAGACGGACGTGGGTCTTGAGCGGCAGCAGGGAGACGGTGTTGCTTGGAGCGCGGCTGGAGCTGCTCTGTGACCTGAGGAGGAAGGTGAATGCATCTTCTGCTCTGTCCGTGTGCCAAAGTGCCATGCGCTAATGGAGACAGAAAATAGGTATGTGGGAGGAAGCCGTTGCTCAGATGGTTAATACACCTAAATGTGAAGAAAGAGGCTCAGGTTTCAGAGTACATCTGTCACCGATGGCTTGATGCAGCCAGCATGACATGTCTTGCCAAACCCTTGCTCCAGTGGTTGCACCGGAGTTTCCATGATTTTCTGCTGGCTGCAGATTTTTTTGCAAGTTCTTTTTTTTTTAAATGTGTGAGTGGTCTGGCCTGCAGGACAAGGGTGCTGATGGCACACAGGTGATGGCACTTTTGCACAGCTGTGTTTCAGCTGGAGGCTGCAGGGGTGGTGTGGGAGGGAAGGGCTCAAGGTGGGCAGCTGGCCCTGAGCCTGCGGAGCCCTGGCTCCTAGCAGGACTCCCCTCCTGCTCTACCCTTCCCTGTGCTATGAAAGCAAGCGCGTGTCTTTCCCTTTTGTGTTGTGAGAACAGGCAAGGATTAGGCTGGTTAAGCAATAACCAGCTTTTGCTGGTTTAAAATTAACTAAAACAGCACTATTTCTTCCCCTCGGCTGGTGGCAGCAGGGCTCAGAAGGTGTCCAGCAGCTGAGGCTCAGGGTTCAGCTGTGGGCGAAGAAAGAAATGACCCACAGCGAGCTCTGCTGGTGCTTTGTCCGCCCTGGAGGCGTTTCCAGGGCCAAGCCCCTGGCAGGGAGGCACTGTGATGCCAGGGATGTTTGAAGTCGCTTTGCCTCTGCTAGTTAAATCCTGTTTTGCTTTGGCTTTGTGCTTGCTTTGGGGGTTTTGTTTGGTATTTGACACGCCAAGTATCTGTAACCTTGTCAGTGCCTATCTCCAGGATTGCATCATGTTGTTTTTTACTTTTTTGGGGGGCAGGGCAGCAGTTAAAGTTTTCTTCCCAGTTATTGAGCAGTTGGGCCAATGACCTCTTTCTGAAATCCCACCTGAGATCAGTTTTCCATGTCAAAACAGCCACTGTGTGACAGTTTGCAGAGGTGTGCTTCCCAGGTAACGCAGGCGCTCTCGGTTTGCTCCGTTAGCCGAACCGCGCTCTGAGATGTAATGTACAGCTAAAAACCCCCACGGGGTGCCGAAGGGGGTCTCTGTGTGGAGCATCGTTGAATCTCCTCATAGGCAGCACTGAGTAGAAGGCTATTTTCCTTCCCAGCATTAGGGGGAGCACAGCTGTTAAGAGACTACATGCTGAAATACATATATATATATATATATATATATGTGTGTGTGTGTGTGTGTATGTATATATATATATACATACATACACACACAAAGAGGTCCAAACCTTTTGATTCCTATTTAAGCCCCCTCACTAAATCATGGTCTGTTCATAAGCACCTTGCCACCARTGACAAAGCCCCTGTAGATATCCAAGTGTGTAGGACCTGGCTCTCGGAGACATCAGGCAAAGAGGAAGAATGGAAAAGGATGGTCTGATAATGCTTCAGTCGCCTAGAAAGAAGCAGATCTGGGTGGCATTAGGAATTGCTGAAGCCTTACCTGGCCTCCCAGAGGCCTTGTCCGCGACCAAGGTGGCCGTTCAGCAATGCTGTTACACTATGAGGACAGTCTCTGGGACGCTGCATTTTATAAACCACGCTCTCTTGTTTTGGCTTCCGGTGGCGTGACTGGTGATTGATTGTACAAAGGGCCTTTGCTACAAAGAAAAAGGTTTTTTCTCTTGTGTTAAACCCTTGGCTCTGCAGGCTGGCTTTGCTCTGCACTTTGGGAGCGTTGCCCGTTAAGCCGTGTGGTGAAACCTCTCTGTCCTCAGCCCCAGTTGCAAAACTCTTACAGGTTTGTTTGGAGCTGGGATTTCACTTGTAGAGGTGATGTTATTAGGCCTGTATAATTCCTCTGTCAGTGCCTCAGCTGGCTGGTGTTTCCATTTCCCCCACTCGTAACTAGTCTCTTGCTTCTTGCTCAGGGCTCTTGAAACCTGCAGGCTGCTTCCAGACTCCTCCAGGAGCAAGGCTAGCCGAATTGGGTCCTGCATGTGCAAAAGATGCCACCTAACAATATTTAGGCCAACTGATCTATCAGAGATATTTTACTTCACACGTTTTTCTAGGAGTCAGCACATATTTTAGTCTTTGGACAGGCTGATCGATTGTTTGGATGATTCTCCTAGATTCCCCATCTAAAAATAAATGTTTCCAAGTTGCATATCTTGGAGCTAAAACAACTCTTCACATGCTCTTCAGCAGGTAGAAGTCAAGGCTGGGACTGGGGGAAGAGCAGAGCAGGTCCTCTGCGAGCTGGTAGTGACGTGTTAGACTGTTTCTAAAGAGAGACCAAGAGAACGTATGGCAGTGCAGGTCAGCTCTTGCCAGCGACGTGATCGCCTGGTTCCTACTGGTGTTACTGGTTTGGTTCTGTCAGGTTTGGGGGGACATGGCAGCATCCATGCATCTCTAGCCCATCTTGCACACATTGAATACATTTCTTTAAAGTACTGGCATATATTGGTGCTAGCGTCACCAAGAGAAGTGAAGGACAAAGTGATCAAGAAGGATTCCTTCCGAGGGAGGCTCTGGGATGCCCAAAACAGTCACGCACTGGGGACAAGCAGCAGTGCTGATATTTGCAGGAAAGCTGCAAAAAGGCCAGATTGCATGTGTGGCTTCTTTCTTGGTAGCATCAGCCAAAAGGAAGTTTCTAGATAACTTCTGGTGTTAGCAGCACTTCCAGGAGTCAGCAGGAGCAGACTGGGAGAGAGCTGGGAAGGGACGAAAGAAGGAATAATCCTGGGAAGGGGGAGAAACAAGGTCAGAAGGAAAAAGATCTGTGTAGCTAGCCCTCAGGAGGGCATGAGGGCAACACATGCCCCAGAGCACCACTGCCAAGAAAGCCACAGTGGAAATCACTGGTGGGAAGGTTCAAAAGGATGGCAGGAGCATGAGGCAAAGTGTTATTTATGCAGAGGGGAAGAGACACATATGAGGACGTCTGTTCTAAGGAGCTGCTTCAAAAATAGATGCAGGAGAGTGTTCGCAGAGCGTAGCAGGCAACCTGCAGTGCCGTGGGAGGGAAGACAGCAGCAGGGCTCTGAGTGCGGACAACCCCAAATGGCTGCGGGGCTGCGAACCCTTGTGCTCATTGCCAGACCACCCCACCCCGACCTCAGTGTCTGTTTTACAAACCAGAGGAGGTGCTGTTTCCATATTTTCTGCCCAAGAAAATTTTCTGTTGCACTCCTTGCTGTCTCTTAAGTAATCAGCTTTTAAGGTCAAGTTTCAGATCTTTGCAAAATAGCCCTGTTTTTCAATGACCACCAAAGTGTAGAGCAGGGCAATGCATATTCAGATACCAACCCATTCCTAAGGTGAGGCCTTCTTCACTTGGAAAAAACGAAAAAGCAGACTGAGATGTTTGGAAGGAGGATGTTCTTGTCTAGCATCCTGCCCTGGCCTCTTGCTGACTGCTGAGCCCAGGAACAGGCAGCAGCTTCAGGCCTCTGGACTTTACTTCAAACCTGGCCACTGATTTCCTGGGACGCTGTGAGAAAGTCCTTTAAAACCTACCTGTTGCCTCAGCTGCCCAGTGGGTAAAACAGGGATGCAAAAAGCAGAGCTCTCCTGCTCCCTAATTCCCTCTACTGCCTGTGGCGTAGGATCCAACACAAATACGAGGTGTGACCCACCAGTGGAAAGAGGGGGCAGAGCTGGACRGCAGGAGACGGCCACCCCACTGAGGAACGCTGTTTTGCAGGCCCCGGGCAGTTAGTTTCCCCTTTAGTCCAGGGAGAGGGCATGTCTGCTAAAGGCCAGATGAAGCATGAGCGTAACAGCTCGTTTGGGAGATTCAACCTCCCCTTGGCCAAATGCTCCTTAGAGCAGGACTCTGACGAAATATTTGTGATGAGTTTGCATCCCTATCAACTTTCCAGTTTTTGGTAGGAGAATGGATGACAAATCACTTAAAACTAGCAACCAGATGTCTTCCCTCCTGCTTTTTTAGCTATCCATCATAGGTGACAGAAACATTACGCAAATAGAAGTAGGAGCTTGAGATATAGTAGCTGATATCACTAGTAGGAAACAGCTGTGTTTCTTTTCCATGCTAGTGGCTGTCAGGAAGTAATGCTGATGGAGCTGACTTTGGAAAATCCTCTGGCTGGAGGGAAGTGTTACCCTCTGTACTCTCTCCAGTACTGTGTTTTCTCATAAAGAACAAATGTGTACATCAAAATCGGTTCATGCTGCTTTAACTGCTTGGAATGAAACTTTGTTCTCAGCTACAAAAGTTCTCAGTTACAGTACCAAGTAACTACTTGGTGTTTTGCAGAATTACTCCGTGTTTACCTGGCGACGCCTGGTATAACTGTGACTGTAGTTTGACCTGTTCTTTGTAGCTGAGCACAACTTGCCATGCACTTTTGTGTGTATGTAAGCCAACGACAGGATGTGCTTTGGACCAAATTTGATATTTCCAAAAGAATTCAGCAGCAATCAAAACTTGGAGTAAAATGTAATCACAAGAAATTTAATTTCTCTGTTACTAAAGATACTTAACTTACAGAGTATCTTTAGACTTGGGTGTTATAAGTGAAGTACTTGAACCTATAGTTGGGTAAACAGATAATTGGATTTGGTTTTACTGTGGTTTCAATTCACATTGAAACTAATGGTCACTTAATGTCCAGGCTGCTTAGGTTATTCCACTGGATACCTGTGCCAAAGTAAGTTGAACCCACAGAACTTGCATGTGCCTGCTTTYGAGGAGACATAGGCTTCAAAGCATGGGCATCGCTTTTAAAATGGGAGCTTTGGTATACTGGGCTGAATACCTAGAGGTATTCAGGCATATGCATATATGTTTTTAACTTTTTCCTCAAAATATTGCATGTTTTACTATTTTGCTATCTCTTTASGCCTTGCCAACTGTTAGGTTTTTGTGTGCGTTTGTACCCATACCAAAAATACAAAACACAGTTCACTCTCAATAAATTTGGAAGGTAACTGTTTTATCCCAGCTTAGACTAAGCATATGGCTTTCTTTGTATAGCTGTTTGAYTGCATCCTTCTACTTTCAATCTTGACACCCTGTTTGGCTTGCACGTCTTTCCCTCCTCTGAAACAGGACCTGAGTGTGTTGCTCCACTCTGTGCCTCTCCTTTAGACACACTCTTCTCTGCTAAGGAACTACAGGGAACACCACCCGATTTTTCCCTGAACGCTGCTGTACAGAAGCAGGCAGGGTGGCAAGTGCAAGCTCCCAGGGACATAGCTATAGTCTGAGGAAAAAATTAGTGTTTGAATAAGCACTGTAAGCAGGCAACTGTGAACAGCTGTATGTATCTAGTATGGCTGTGCCTCTGATGTCTAGCACTGCAGGGATCCAAAAGAAAACAGCGACTGCAGCCTCCTTGAGCCTCCCTTGCCCCAGCCTAGCGAAAGCCAACCTYGCGTTTGTGTCCCCTGCCAGCCTGTCTCCTCACTTGGCAGACAGCTCCCATGCGCGTGAGCTTGCTCCCTAGACACCCCGCTGCTGCCAAGTCCTGCAGTTCCCCAGATTTGGGAAGAACTAGGTGAAATGTTCCTGTGCGCCTCCACAGAGCGCGTGGAGGCCCTGCCAGCCTCCCCGTGGCAAGCAGGCTCGGGCCGTGCTGCGCGCCAGTGCAATTTGCCACTAGATGGCTGGAACTTGTCTTTGTCCGGCTCGCGGTTTTTGTTCCCGTCTCGGAGCGACCGTGCTCAGAGCAGAACAATGCGCTGCCTGTGAGCTCTCTGCCCACCCCCTTTGCAACTTAATGTTTTTAAACAGCTTATGCTCTTAGCAAAATTACCGTTGTGATGAATAGTTCCAACCTTTCATGTTAAAAGGACTGCGCTAACATCTAAGAAAATGMTGTATATTTTGCAAGACAAAAATACAAAAGAGGAAGCTCCTTATGCCTGTTTGTTTTTTCCATTCCCTTACACATGTAATACAGCTTTCATTGTGGCACACTTGTGCATACACCTATGAAGACTCATTTAACAGCTCATCCCTCAGACTGGGATATAGCATAATAAAGTCCTGAGAAGTCATGACATGGCAGGCAACATATCTTGGTCTGGTGAATTTGGTAGAGGTAAAATTTGCAAATCTGTTGGAAACTGATATTTATGGGCACTGATTTGGGGCAGAAATGTCCCTCCTGAATGAGATTAGCTTTCCTTGTCCAAATTATTTTGGTCAGCTGGCCTTTTCAAAAGGTTACTACTACTGGGTGAAAAATGTCACCTTTCCTGATGACTGTAGGCTGATACATTACACAGAGCAAGCAGGCCTCCTTCCAAAGGCAGAAGTTTGCTGCCTGAAAGTCAGACAAAAAAAATAGACAAAGTATGAGTTTGTTTCTCGAAGAGGATGGTCACTGTTTTTTTTTTTTTTCCCCTCATCTGTCTCTTAGTGTTTTTCAGACCCATTATTTGTATTTACAGGGTCCACACTGTGTGTTTATAGATACAATACAAAAATATTTGTTTCCCTGAGTTCAAAACAATTAAGAGGTACATTTTTGCTTTAAAATGACTTTAGCTGTTTTGCTGTCACCACATTACCATTTTCTGCTGCACACTTTCAGGAACAAGGAAAGTCTGTCTCTAAACTGGTATAATCCAACACATCAGACCTGGAAATCTTGGGGCACTTTAACAATTCCATGTATGTGAAAGACTAAGGATATGCTGAAGATGTGCCTAAAGATTATACAATGGTTTCCAAACCATAATGCATGACAAACATTGTTTATGGACCACATACTACAGCAACAGTGCTGGGTTAACAAGGCACAAATTCATTTCAGTGGCCTGTGAAATGCTCATGTGGAAGTGGATCTAGAAGCAGACCTGTGGTGGGCTTTCTTCCTTTCCAAATATTGGCATGGATACCAGTCATTCACATTTGGATTTTCTTAAAGGGCCATGGCAGCAAGAAAAGCTGATGGTATGAGTGCGTAGAAGAGCAGCAGGAAACTGAAACCAGCTCCACCCATCCAAACTCAGGGTGTGACAGAGATGCATGGTGGGAGGGACAGAGCAAGCTGCAAACCTCTGAAAAAGCAGACCTCAAAAGTAATTGTACTGTTGTTCAATTTAACAAGAACATTGGTGGCTTCTCATCTCCGGGAAGCTTTCCGGTTCGGTTAATGCTACAGGAGAGAAGATATAAAGGCCTGGAAATTTCCACTTATTGGGCTCACAGACAAGTAAATTATGTATTTTCTAAAGTGTCGTCATCTTAAAGGTGTCTGAAGGATGATGTGTGGGGGTTATTTATAAAATGTAACTTTGTAAAGGGAAGTTGTCCAAAAATCAAAGTCTGGATCCAGCTCACCTGTCCTTTGAACTCCTCAAAGTCCTCAGGGCACTGGAGCGCCTACATAAGTAGGGCAACCCTGTGGCCAGCTTGAGTCTTACCTTCTGCTGCTTGATCCTTTCACGGCTGGCACAGAGGACTATCTGCCAAAGATGTAGCAGTACCACATGCATGGCATGTTCCTCTCGTGACATGACGGGAGGTGCAAAGTCCTTGATGACATGGCATGGTTTTGTAAAGATTGTAGTACTGCTATTTTATGCCTTTGGGAATGTTTAAAAAATGTATGTTATTTACTTTGCTCTCAATCAGGTCCATTAATATAAACTGTACAGACTATAGCTGTAGAATGTGTTCATCAGTGCTCTCTATTAAAAGTGCATGTTTGCTGGCAGATGTCTTCCTGTAATATCTGAGTAATCATAATTTAATACTAAAGGTAAAGGAAACTGTGGTATTTTTCATCCTGCTCTGTGGTAACCGTTGTCAGATGTGAATAAAGATGATGTGTATGAAGAACTGGAGACAAAATTGTGAGGAAATCGGGTCAAGCATATGAATGACCCAACTTACTTCCTTAGGGATTATCAGCTCACATAGAGAACCCTTGTACAGCCCTAATAAACTCTTAAATGTCCTGGATATGCACTGTCATATAGTCTAGCAGGCAGTGATCATCGATGTAGCAGCAAAGAGGGCAGCTCTTTTGCCACAGCTATTGCCATAGTTCAGATGAGCAAACACGATCTTGCTCCATAATGACAAAGAGTTCCTTCAAAATATGGCATGTCTGCAGCTCTTTGCATCAGAAAACAATGGAAAAAGCATTGTTTCAATTTAAAATAGAGGTTATCCCACTGTATTGCTAGCAAGATGATCTAAGGCTCTGTCTGCCCAGAGAGTTGGGGGTTGAATTGCTGACTGGGCTGGCCAAACCTCTACTTCAACACCTTCTGGCTTGGCCATACCAAGGCTGAAAGCTTTTGTGAAAGTTGGGCTCTGAGATGGGCTGGCTGGCTAACCTCCCCTCCCACTGCTCTGACTGCAATTTGCGTTTCAAGTCTACAGCCCCCAAATTTGCAGCCTTCACTTCCTCATCCTGACCTCCTGCTTGCACTCTCAGACCTTCTGACTGTTTTTACAGCTCTGTCTGGAGAGAGCTTCTGAAGGAGTCTCACATGGACACCTTGGGTCTACAGTCCCAGGTAAGATAATATCTGTGCAGGAGGAGGTAGAGGAGAAGCTCAGCTGGCTTAAGGGCTGAGTAAAAGAAACCCTTGGAGGGAAACATCCTCTAAGATTACCTAAAATGGTGGGGTTTTGGAAGGTCTCATTACCATTGGACACATACTCAGAGGAAAGCCTCACTCTCCTGAGTGCTATTACAGAGTAAACACCATATGTTACACCTCTGAGCTGTGAAGCGAGGGTGTCCTGCATTATTTGATAGAGAACGGCTGACAGAAATTTGGAGGGCCTTGAAAACCTGAAGGACCTTAACTTAGGTAAATCATATGGTGCTCCACCACAGGACGGATGTTGATTGCCCTTTTGGACAGAGTGCTTTTAAGAATTACACCAGAACCTTCAGATATATCAAAGCAAAAGTCTGTCTTGAAAAGGAAACAATTTCAAAATTTGCAGATCTTGCCCAGTAACTTTAGCAATACAAAGTTAGAGGTAGGAATCTGGCACTTACTGGAGTCTGAATTTATATCTCTATTAACTAGAGTGGTCCCATAGCACTAGTAACGAAAGGGAAGGGGGACTGCCCACATACTGATTTTAGTTACCACTGATTCAGGACTGTATGCAAATCTGTGTCTCTTTTGTAGAATAGCAGCTATATTTTTATCTCATTAGGTCTTGTCATTGTCCTTTGGACCAAATGGTGGTAAGAAGTACCTCATAACTAATGCACTTTGGAGCCTGTTGGGATGGATGAGGCTAGCATTGGATGAAGTCACTATCTGTTAGTGAGCTATGGACCAGGTAGGACAGACTATTCCTGCTTCACTATTATATGGACTGGTCAGGGGCTTGCTAAGGCGCAGCATTACAGAAACAAAGCTGCAATTCTGAGTGTTTGCCCCGAGTACCGCTGAGATGCAGCTGTGACCGCTGCTGCTCCTCTGCCCTTGCCGCATAGCGTGCGGGAGGAAGCATGCCACCAGTCCCACCTCTTCCTCTCACGAGAAGGCAGTGACAGCAGCTCCCGGCTCTAGGTGACCGGCACAAAAAGAGCTGTTCCTTTTCATGCCGGAAAGCAATAGTAGGGTGCATTATTCTTTCCTACTATTTCCAAGTAGCATATCTGGCATTAATAGTCTGCATATCTCACTTTGCACATGCCTGCTCCAAAGGGATTTCAGAGGTGGTGTCTTCACGTCTATCTGCTTAGACTGCAGCAGTGCTCATCTGGGCTCATTTGAATGAACTAGTTTGCAGACTGCAAGCAGTAGAGCTCAGCTGAGTAGATTTTGTGAACATTATTGTTGATACTTGGTAGTTCTCTTTAAGTAATTTGTGTCCTGGTTAGAAGCTCTCATTATCTTTGTTCCAAAACCCACCAAATCCTAGTTGGAGCTGCAGTGAATATAACTGCCGGTCTTGCACATGGTATGCATTTTGTAAATACCCCTCTATTTTTGATATTGCATACCCTTGCAGTTTCTTTAGACTGGTATTCTTACTTTAAGAGCAAAACAATAGATCCTTACACCAAAAGTACAGAATTTCGTACCCAGAAACGAGCCAGTGCTGTATGTGCACAAAGAAAATTAAGGCTCAGGGTATATATTGTCTTGAGAAAATGGTTATTATTTTGCATGTCTGAGCTTCAGATTCTGGCCTCTAACTCTGTAGACGTATAGACAAATGCTTAATGCTTCGTGAATCATCCTAATAACAACATTGTTATTACCAGGTTATGATGATACTGGATTGGTTTTACAAGAGGATATTATTACCCAGTACTGAGAAACTTAGTTTCATGCTGAAAAAGCAGTTCAACCCTCACCAAGAAGTCACTAACCAATGTTAGCCGTAACAGTAACTAGTAATTGTATTTGTGAATGAATCAAAAAGATTTGAGTCATTCTTGTGGAAAGCTGAAGTCACATTCATGGCTGGGATAAATGCATGCAGTTCCTCTGAGGTGAGTATCGCTTATGTCAGCACTGTGTTTGGTCCTGTGAAACACATATCTCAGAACTACTTTTAAACCTAAAAAAGCTTCCCTCATCAGAGCTCACTGGTTTACTAAGTAGAAAACAAAGTGTTTTCAGGGCTGCAAGTATAACGAATAATCACAAATAGCATTAAGAGCTAATATGATAAGTAGACTGAAAAATATTCTGGAGGTAGATAGTATCTCTGACTTCATAAATATCATTATGTTTAGCTATAGAGCAGAAAGCTCTATTGCTTCCTTGTGAAAAAAAAAGTATTGCTATCATATGAATTTCAACTAAAACAGTAGTGTTCAGGAGATAACTAGACTCAGGGACACAGCCATTGAACTTTTCTTGGACTGCAACTCTAYCTCACTCAATGTGGCATGTGTTGAGATTAGCAATACGATGATGGCTCATGGAGCTACAGTCTTCAATACGCTACTTAGCCACTTCTCATCTTGAGTCACTCAGACTTGCATTTCTTTTTCCCTGGAAAACGTCAAAGAATTCATAGATCAAAAAACAGGATTTGACATAAAGACAGAAGTACTGGATCTGAGAGAAGATCAAATTGAGGTATTGGGACAAGAGCTCTTTACTCAGTGGGTAGTAAGAATTTCAGAGTCTGCAACAATGTCCCTTTTAAGATATGAACTTCTCGAACTTCCTGCACTTACTAGTGTTGGACTTGGTCCATCTTTGATTGGAAGAACTCTGTTGAAATCTAGATCTTATAGGTAGATTTAATCATTCAGATGGAACTTTTCCTCCTGAGTCAGTAGTAAATCAATACATTGTCTAGTATTAGGAAGCACTATGCTACTAGAAACATTTATCATTAAATATTGTTCATCAGTACTCCTGTRACTAGTCATACGAATTATAAAGTAACCGTACTTGAGTAACTGTCTCACCAATATTGCAAGGGAAGGTAGTATTATCTACTCACTCCTGCTCAGCATTGCCTCAGGCTTTTGTGCCAAAATGTCACGCTGGAGCACAGCGTTGACTGATAACTAACAATGAATTTACAGTGCTGCCATAATCAGCTCGCTTGGCTTCCAGATATAGGTGGCCAAAGCATGCAAGTAGTGATCCACAAGCGACGGCACAAAGCCAAAGGATTTTCTTTTTTTTATTCCTGTTTGTTTGGGATAGGAGACAAAATGTGATTGTAAACCCAAAAGGCCACTGCAGGTGCAGAGAACTATGCTCCAGCTGGCACTCGGAAAGATCAATTACCTGCATCAAAGCTCTTCTCCTGCCTTTGCTGCCTGGCTGCTCATTTTTGAGGCTGAACAGGAGCTGTATACACAAAGTGAATTAAAAAGATCAGGGTTCTGTGGTCAGGACCCTCTTCAAGTGAGCAGTCTAAGCATTAACTCCAGAAGTCCTAAATTTGTCTTAAACTGATCAGATGGTGGGACAATGTGAAATGCTTTTTGTCACTAATAATGCTGTTTTAGATTGAGAACACAAATGAAGTCATGTAATATAATGCTATAATTGAGGTAGGTTGCATCTTTTTCTTCAAAGTTGAGTTGTTGATTGGGAATGAATGGATGGATAAATAAATTATTGGAGACTGTTATTGAATGAATTGTGATAAATATTATTCTATGTTATTTTCCTGTTGCCTGGGAAGCATTAAAAATGCTAAAGGGTGCCAACATGTGGTATTAGTAGGGTGTTGTGACAGTAATTTACTAAATGTTTGTACAGGTTGTCATCAATATTTGAAATCACTTGTAAAAACAGCACCTTACTATAATACACTATTACCCTGCCATACTGTAAGTGGCGATATGCTTTTACTTTTTGGTACAGAAACTACGCGTTATTAATTGTTCGCTCTTTTCTGTTTTTTTTTCCTATGGATGGTCTCACAAAGATAGTGTTAACAATACTCCTCTGACAATATACACGGGGATAATAGATGGTAAAATATAGAGGCATAGTTAAGTTGCATAGGTGTATGTTACATTATCATATCATTCAGAGTTAATTATGTTGCTTATTCTCTTTTCATGAATCAATTTTCAGCAGATGCTTTTTCTAACATTCCAAACATCTAAGAACCTCGACAGAGAAATGTTTCTTTCTCTGTCAGAAAAAGACTCATGTTCAAGGCCCCAGAACCAACACAAAGTGATCTTTGCACCAAGGACTATCTTTCGTAGTTCTAACAAAATTATACTGTTGAAGCGTGTTATCTCGCATCCTTGTAGAAATGGAAATTGGAGACGTAATTTACCATCGGAAAGAAGACTTCCTTCTTTTGGAAGCTGGACGGCTGGACCAGGAAACTCTGAAGACTTGAAACACTGAAACAAAATCCCTCAGCAAAGAAAGGGCAGGCGGGTTAATTCCAGGTTGTGCGGACCCTGAACGCCAAATAGCATGTGAATATAACTAAGCTGCGCAACTTTACAGGTTCAGTATAAATTCAAAGTCTGTTCCTTTCAAGCAAACTCCAGAAAACATCRTGAAATAGTCGTTCACGGGTCCCTGCGTGCACAGTGCGTACAGACCCCGGTGGGAGCTGACACGAAGCCATTCCTCCCGAGCGACCGCCCGGTGCCATCCCGGGCTTGCTCCTGCTCGCTACCAAAGCCAACCCGACACCGCGCCACCCGGCTACCCCGCGAGGCGCCCTGCCCGCGGTCCCCCCGCCCGGGTCCCCCCTGCCGGCTGCCCGCCTGTTTCTCCCCGCTGCCCCGGTTCAGCCCCGGCCACCGCAGGCAGCGAGCCCCCGGCCCGGCACCCCAGGGGCGACCCTGCGGAGGGAGGAGCAGCACGGTCGCCTCAACCCTTAGAAATGTACTTACACATCCCTTAAAGAAAAAAAAAAAAAAGGAAAAGAAGAAGGCACGGGCTCGCCGGTTACCATTACTTTTTACTGGCATTTTTTAGAAAACCGACTGCATTTACCTCAGTGCTGCCCCAACGCCGATCCCCCCCCCGCCGGCTTCCCTCCACCCGCCCGGGTCGGGCTCGGCGAGCAGCCCCACACTCCCTCCGCCGGGGCCGCCCCAACGGCCGCGCAGGGGCCCGCCGCCCCCCGTTACGTAACGGAGGCAGCGGCCAGGCCGCCCCCCGCCCGCGCCGCCGCAGACAAAGGCCGCCGGGCACAGCCCCCCCCCCCCCTTCGCCGTCAGTCCCCGGCGTCTCGAGGCGACCCCAGCCACCCGCGGCCCAACGACCGGGCCGGGCACCCCGCGGCGGGGGCACCTGGCGGGGGCAGGAGAAGGTGATGGTAGCGGTGGTAGTGATGGGGGAGCGCGCGCCGCAGAGCCGCCCCCGCCCCGCCTCCCGGGGCGCCCGAGGCGGGCGGCCGCCGGGTCGGATTGGCGCGGCGCGCTGCCAATCAGGCGACGGCGGCCGCGAGTGGCGGGGTTGTCCCCACCCGCGGGGCGGGGCCGTGGCGGCGGCGGCGGCCGTTGGCGCTGTGGGGGCGGGGCGGGGGAAGGAGCGTTGTGCGCGAGGGCTCGGGGCGCCCGGCGGCTCCGCCAGGGCAGCGCCGGGCTGTGGCGGCGGCGAGCCCTGTGCCTGCGCCCCGCCGGCTCTCTCCCTCTCTCCCTGCCGCTCCCCGCCTCGGGCTGCGAGTGGCCGCGGCCTCCTCCATGCGGGAAAGGAGGAGGAGGAGGAGGTGGGAGCTGCTCGCCGGCCATCCTCGGCGCCCGGCAAGTCGGAGCCGACCCGCCGCCGCCGCGCCGCTGCTGCCGCATCTCCCCGCGGCGTGAGCCCTGCCCGCCGCGCCGCTCCCAGCCCCCCCCCCCTTTTGGGGTATTTCATTTTTTTCTTCCCTTTTTTTTTTTCGTTTTCCCTCCGCCCCCCACCTTTGCTTCTCACCCTGGCTGCGAGCAAAGTGTCTTCATGAGCGCAGAGGATGTCCGGGAAGCATTACAAGGGGCCTGAAGTCAGTTGTTGCATCAAATATTTCATATTTGGCTTCAATGTCATTTTCTGGGTAAGTGGGCCGCTCGCACGGCGCCTTCCTCCCTTCTTTCTTTCCCCCTCGCCCCCCATTTTCCTCCTCCTTCTCCTTCCCCCGCCGCAGCCTCCCCGCCGCTCCCGGGCTGGGCATGACCGGCGGCGAGCGCGGAGGGGGGTGGAAAAGCGGAGACCGGGCCCTGCGCGGCCGTTGCGCGGGAGCACCCCCCCCCCCGCCGCGGCCGCCCCCCGCCCGGAGCCCTTCCTCCGGCAAGTTTGTGCGGTGCATTCCTGCACCTTCGCCGAACTGCCTATTCCTCTTCCCTTCCGGCCCTCCTAATTGCTTTT
>NW_020450738.1:106821-321454 GCF_003343035.1 Apteryx rowi | reverse complement strand
AGGAGCCCGCGGGAGGCTCGGCTGGGCTTTCGCAGGGGTTCTGGGCTGCGCTGCTCGGTCTCCTGCCTGCGCAGGGTCTTGTTGCACCATTCCAGCACTGGGCAGAGCTGCGTAGCGAAATGTAGCCTGCATATAGTAGTGTTTCTAGCATCTTCCCCATCTGTGGGGCTTGAAAGAGAAGCAAGAGGTTTTTGTTGCATTTTTCCAAACTCGAGGGAGGGGGTGAGTGTTCTCCCACAGGTGTAAATGACTGAGTTTCTGCTGTGTATATGGTGTTAGAGCTGGAGGAAGGCACTTACATGTACAAGCCACTCTTCCAACGAGATGTGCCATTTAGCAATGACAAATGTGCGCAAACCCAGGTGGGGTGGATGTGTTTTGAGGGCTTTGAAAGCAAGTTGAGTACAGATTTGGTTTATTGTTGTCTTTGGCCAATAAAGGTCAGCTGGAAACAATTTTGCTATGGATGATGGTGGTGAAGAGGGAAGGAGAGAAACCTTCATGCCAGTACTGAGGTTGTGATTACCCTTATCATCCTGCTGAAAATAGAGGAAGATGGTTATGTGGCTCACAAGTGTTCATTGCTAACCTTGTTTCTGCGTTCCTGGAAAGTAAAGATGTCTGGGGAGGGTGTTCTGGAAGAGGACAGTTTTGATTAGTGACACTTTTATAATTAAATATCTTTCTTTAATCAAGAAAGTTAAACTACTAGAGTGAAATTGGGTACAGTCGCAGACCTTGATTTCAATGTTTATTTGGCAGAAGAAATAAACCTATGGTGATGAGCTATTGCAAACTTTATTCTGACCCTGTAGTAGCTGTTCTTGTTGTATTATCTGCTCGATTTTTAATGGTCAAGTTTGCCATGGTTTTCTTCACCTKCCTGTTTTTTGTTTTGATTCCCACGAGTGAGTGGATGGTGCTGTGAACACAGATGTTTTTTCAACGGGAAATGAGTAGTGTGAGGAAGACTTGTGTGCCATGTCTTTGGACTAAAGGAAGGAGATAATGATAAAATATACATAAACACTTTATTCTCTGAAGACTGACTGTGTGGATGGTGGAAGTGGGGAAGCAGTATGCTTTAGGTATTTTGTGGCCAGTCACTTTCTTCTTCATGTGCTGTTGAGGCTTGCACAGTGCAGCTTTTGCATGATGGCAGATGTTCTGCCGTTGTAACTGAACGGGTTAAAGGATATCTTGCTAGACCACACGGCTTCAGACTGCTGGARTGGTGATCTGAAGACCTGAGTATATCGCCCACTCTGCCATTTGCTTGTTGTGTGGCCCTTGCTTACAGATTTCCTGTTTTGCAAAAGGCTAATCATCTCATTTGTGTCCTTGGCTAAACTTCTTGAGATCCACGAACAAAAAGCACATTATAAGAGTTCAGAGTTACTGTTGTCTCATTCAGTCATTTCTTCAGAATATTGTTATCTTTTATGAGAAAGCCTGCATTTATTACCATGTCTCTCATGAGTTGGAGTGAAAATGTAGGCACTGACTYTTACAGAATACATTTTAAAGTTGTTTTTATTGAATTCATAGCAAACTGTTCAATATTCTGTCATGAAACTGGGCCAGAAAAGCTGTAAATACAAATGCAAGTTTGGTTGGCTTTGCRCAGAGAGTGATAATCAAAAATAGCCACTAGTGTAAGTCATTGTAAATAGATTGAAATGGTAAAGAGGTCATTGCATTAACCCCATCATCTCTTCCAGGGATCTTGCAGACACTTAGATATATAGTACACCTTTGTTAAAACTTCTGCCCAGGCTTTATTTTATGTTGGTTTTAACACATTATTTAAAAATTTTAATATAAACAAACAGAAAAATATTTTCTATTCTGCATCATAAAACAACGGACTTAAAAATGAATGGAACCAAGTTGGAAGATTAATGGTTCTGAGAAGAAAATTGTCCATGCCTTGAGTAGAAGAATATTATAAACCTACTGAAATTATATTGGGATTGACTGTACATGCTATTTAAACTGAAGATATTAGAAAAAAATTGGATGCTTTATATCTCCTGGAATACAGATGACATAAATTGTCAAATTTTTCTGCTAATTTTTCGTTTTTTTGCTAGTCTCATTTTTTTTCCATAAAGAAACACAACTGAATTGTTAAAATAATAAATACGTGAAAGTTGCACTCTAGTACTATATCTTTAGTTTTAACTAAAGGTGACGTTATGCTCTTTAGGAGAGAATTCTTAGTCTTTCACCTCAGATAATGTGTTCTTGTCCAGCTGTATGTATTTCATACTGTTATAGAAGAGAATGTTTTCCTCTGAGTTTGTGCATAATTAGTATTCTAGATATATTTGCAAGCTTTCTTTTTTTTTTTCTTCTTTTTTTGAAATCCAGAATTGAAGTTGGGAAGCATGCTGAAAGTACAATCTCATAAAATAAGTTGTCTATCATGTAATGCTCTTATGGAAGAGGGTGCCTGTTTGACACTTGCACAGATAGCCTTTCTCCAAAGTAAGATTTAGGTACTGAGACCAAATAGGCACAAATGAATTTAAACAAAGAGTTAGAACTTGATATTGTGTTTCTTTCATTTGCTCAGCTGTCGCTCTCCTGCTTATTGTTCATTAGGGCACATGCCTGTGCTTTAACTTGACTAGCATAGCGTCTGTATGAAAGCGCCTCAAATGATGTTCGCTACCCTTCTAGGCTGGTGGAATAGTCTGTGGTTTGTGTGTGTGTGTGTGTGTTTTTGTTTTTGATGAGCCCTTATGTCTTTGTCTAGGTAAACTGTAATGTACTCTGCTTTAGATGACAGCTGAATGCATACTATAAGGTATTGGAAAACAGTTTTCTGTAGCTAAAAAAGCAAACTCACACCTCCCCACCCCTTCTTTTAGACTTCCATGTAGAATGATGTCAAAGGTATAATGCAAATGTAAAAGTAAGCCACTATGCTTCCCGAAAGGCAAGAACCATTTCCCCTTCTTTCCTCTTCTCTTTTTTGCAAAACAGTTTTGAGCTGACTTACGGTTCCAGGAATAAATGTTCCAAGTCCCTCTCTGTCCTTTGCTGTAGTTGATGGAAACTATGAATAAATACTGTAGATTTAAATTCAGAGTTAAACTAAACTTGATTCCTCTGACTCTAAGCTAGTACGAAACATGTATAGAATACATGGACACCTCAGACAAAAGCTTTTGCTTTGTCTTGATTCACTTTAAGTTGTGAGGTATGCTGCAATTATGATGCATCAGCATATTACCAGTCATAATTTGTGTTTTAATTTGCTAGGCATCTGCTGGTTTTGATGGTAACCATATGGGAGTCTAAATAGTCTTCTGAATTACAGGAAGATATCAGAAAGAAAACTGAATAAGGTTATGTAAGTATGTTATGGGAAAAGTGTTGGAAAAGTGCACTGACCTTTGAGGGAGGGACAACAAATATACTGTTTGTTGAATTTTGTACGTTGTTGATAGTTTGCTCTCAAAGGGACAGAAAATCATTTTCCAATGGCAGCTGGTTTTCAGATATCCGAAAAGGAAGTTTTGGTTATATAATTTTTCCCTTGCCACTGTTAAATAAATGAAAATAGAAATTGTTGTTGTGAGACTTGTTCTGTGCAATTCTCAAATGCATTGGGTAACATTTGGTCTTTAAAAAAAATTACTTTGGGAAGATATCCTTTCAGTGGAAGTGAAAAGACATTCTGATCACTTCCCCTGCCCCCTTTATGATTCAGAGTATCTATTTTTTAGTTTTTTAATAGCACTGAGATAGCTTGGAGAGCATTTCACAAGGGGTTCTGCCACAAACAGAACAATGCTTGTCTCAGAGAAAACGGACAACTGTTTTGTAACATTAAAAGGTGGTGATGTACATAGTACATATTWATGAACTAGATACACTGTGAGCTTGGGATTCCTGAATTCCTCAGTGTCTGTTTCAGCAGACAGAGCCCCAATTTTTTAAAGGCATATGAAACTAGAGTAACTGTGCTGGCTCCAGTGGCTTTGTTTCATATTTGTAGAGGTCATTCTTTGAATAAAATTTTCCTTTCCTTCCCCTGCCTTCCCCATAACATTGTAGTAGTCTGTAGCATCGGTTATGCGCAAAGAAATAGATGGGGAGCATGGATGAAGCTGTTTCCTTCCTCTGAAGTATTTGTTTTCCCAAAACTAGGTATTTATAAATATTTTATTGTTTTAAACTATTTCATGTTTCTAGTTTATAAAAGTTTGAACAAGTGTAAGGGGAAAAGACTAAGTGCTAGAAAAAAATAATTGTGATTAATTCCACAACTTCTCATGTTGGATTTCAACATGTGTCAAATTAGTATTATTGGAACTATCAAATGCAGCTTACTCACAGGAGAAGAGAAGTATTATGAATTTGGTAAATATATTTACTGTTTTCCCACCATGATTGTACTAGCACAGCTGTGCCACCAAGTGAAACTCGCTATTTCAGAGTTTCAAGAATAAGTCTGGAATCTTTAGAGTCCTGATCAGAGAAGTGCTCATGCGTGTCAACAGGAGCCTGAGTATAGGCACTCCCAACCTTTATAGACTACTTCTGTGAGTGAAACTGTGAATAATTTATATATATAAATACATATCATTGTGGTCCTAGTCCTGTCTACCTTGTTGCGTCTTGATAATGTTTTCATAATAAAGGCAATAGATTCATGTTCTGTAGCACTGGATTATGAAAGCATGCATACTACCTTAATTTGGTAGTAAGTAGTTCAATAGATATAGGGTAATTTTCAAATGGAATTTTTTTTTTCCTCTCTACGTGGGGAGTGGGAAGAAGAATGATGTAAGGAACTCTGTTATATTCAGTGGAGGAGAACTTGAAAATTAGTATATACTCTCTTCTTAA
Source organism: Apteryx rowi (assembly GCF_003343035.1). Lineage (NCBI taxonomy): Eukaryota > Metazoa > Chordata > Aves > Apterygiformes > Apterygidae > Apteryx > Apteryx rowi. The sequence continues at coordinate 316,591 of NW_020450738.1, read as the reverse complement.
AGAACATTTGCAACGACCTAGTTCCATAGATTACAATAATTCTGAAGTACTTCTTAGCAAGCTTTATTTTCTTTATTCCTTAAACTCTGTAAGGACACAAGTGATTGATGATTAGTAAGGGAAAAAAAACTTGAGCTTGCAGTTAGTGAAACAACATTTGTAGGATATTTTGTTCCAGACCTCATTCCTACAAATATATTTCTTGCTGAAAATGCCTTATAAAATATATTTGTCATTGAGGCTACAACTTAAAATTTGGAGCAAGCAGCTGATGTGTCATTAAATATTCAGTCCAAATACTTTAACAGTTTGTACTCCATTAACCAAGGCCAGTAACCCATGAATATATGCTCTAAACATTTTAGATGTTATGTTTTGGTTCCAATTAAAACTGGAGGTAAGAGAATAATTTTTAACCCAAAGAAAGCTCAATGTACTCCCAGGGGACACGTACATAAAACAAAGGTGTCCAGACTGCCAGGTAGGGAATGCCAGTCTTAAAGTATAATGCTACAGGGTAGAACTGGTCTTTTTACTTTGCATTGCCCAAAATAYGCGGCACGCCTCTCAAATGAATGGGTAGTGGCCTGTCAATAGGACTGTAATTGTTTTATTGGTATAGGCAAGAGCGAGGAGCTGAACAGCTCATGTGGTAACAAAGCTCTATTAGTGATGACCCTGAAGTGACTGTCAACATTAACCATGAAAGTGCCTTCCAATATAGTAATGTATTTTTTTAAACTTTTTTAAATAGCTGACTTCTTCACTAGCTAGCATTTCCCAGTGAATTTGTAGTTTTGCACAAGTTTCTATCTTTTTCTCACTAAAAAATATGAAAACATTGTTGCAATGCAATACAGAATGAATTAAATGAMGAAAGGTTATTCTTTTTTACTGATTTACTGAATTGTGCTCCATTACTGTCCTACAGCAGAAAGTTCAGGAAACACAGATTGTTCTTTGCTTGTTTGAGGCCTAATTATTTCTTTTCCATTGTTCTATTCTGTGAGTTTGGAAAAAATCCCATTTTTATGATTCTTTTGCCACTACTGCCAAAAAAAAGCCTCTGTCATGGATCATCATGGGAATAGATTTCCACTGATTTCAGTAGGACTTTGTACAGGCGTAAGGGTCAGTGTGGGTGGGTGTCACTGTTGGATCACTGCCCTGTGTAAAGCACAGAGATCTGCAGCAGTCCAGCCCTTTCTTTATGTCCGCATTTTTAAATGTCACAAACGCTGAGGCTTAAAGAAAGCCAGGGGGGCTTGATTTGGTATCAAACTCTGACTCAGTGTGATCTCATATAACCTCCAGATGGCCTGGCTTGTGAGGGTGCTAAAAACAGTCAGATCCGACTCCTTTAGCTGTATAAGATAAATGAGGTGAGTAACAGCAGTGGTTTTTATTTATTTATTTTTAATACACATCAATCTCCACATCACACATTTTTTGGCTAGTGTTTCAACTTTCAGCCACTTTCCTCTGGACAGCATTTAGAATAAGTATTTCAGTACACATGGAGGATCTTATGAACTGTCAATTTCCCGCAGAACTGGGAAAAATCAATATGCCTCTTCCAGGCTTTGAAAATCCCTCTGCTCCTAGTGAAGGCTCCATTACATCAAATAATATTGAAAATCATTTCAAGCAAAGTTCTTGATATATGGTGGTAGAGGATTTTTTCTTCTTTTTGCAATGAGGCAAGTACATATTATGAAAATGCATTTGTGTACCTACTCCATACTTCTTGCCTTCTTGTTTTATCAACAGCAAAACTACTTGTATGAAAATCAAAGGATTGCAGGAACTTCTGCCTAAATATGTTCTCCTCTCTCTCAACAGGCAAGTAAAATTATGCCTAAGGGTGTTTGGTGCTTCTTTGTAGTATTGTACTGAAAGAACTAAAGGGAGATTGGATGCCTTCAGATATATGAAATACTTGAAGTTCATAGAGGCTTCTTGTCTTTTGTTTTTGCTGAATATATTGTTAGTGAGTTAAAACCTGTGAATATCTTTTGTCATAGGCCCAGTAGCTTGTGCAGGGTAATGAATATGATAGAAATAGTGAGATTGCAAGGATACTTGCAATAATTCAGCCTACTGGGCATTTCCTAGCATTAAAGGCTTGTGTTTAGTTGGAGTCCAGCTTAACTCACTTTCATTTAGGTCAAATTTTCTGTGACATGGAGCATCGTTTTATGTCAGGGCTCGCTTTTTCTGTGTCAAGAGGGCAGACTCTTTCAACCAAGTTCTCTCCCCAAAGGAAAGAAGCAGCAGCGTGGTGCAGGGTGTCACTGCTAGCATACCCATCTAGTATTGGTCATTTTGTTGTAGCCTGCATCACAGGTTCTCCCTGTCGGCCAGTCTGGACACCTTTGTTTTATGTACGTGTCCCCTGGGAGTACATTGAGCTTTCTGAGAGTAGGTTCTCCACGCTTCCCTCTTGCTGAGTTGCATCTCTTCTTGTCTTCTGTTTTCCCACCAGCTGTGGTAAAAAGAGCTGGAAGGGGTTTCCTGCTATRTGCTGTAAATGTTTTGTATATAAAAGCAGAGACACTGAGATAAAAGATCACAGATAATGTACGGCAGAAGTCTTGTTGCATCATACCATGCTCACATCAGTGGTGTGACACCTCAGGAGAAATCCTTCTTAAGTTTGCATAGTATGCTCTTCGCAATGTCACRTGGTTACAGTGTTTCAGGCTAGAGGACAGGATTTAGAAAAGGGAGCAATTGCAAAAATTGAGYCCTCCTGGCTAATTAGGAAGATACATGAGGGTTGGCAACTCTCCTTGGCCAAACTCAACTGGGAGTATACTGAGGTGCTCTGCTGTGCACAAAGTAAGGATTTTTTTTAAACTATTTTTCACCACGGAAATATACAACTGGAAGGGCTCCCTTCTTCTGTGGGTAAAAGAGAATTTCATAGAAGCTCTCTTACTGATTGCCAGTTTACCTGGATATGAGTCTAAAGAAGTACATGTGAATTCAGAGTCAGTCCAATAATAATTATGGTAAAAGGGAAGAACAGCAGTCTTTAAAATTAGGAAGCCTGTTATCTGAGGAGTTATATCATTTGTTTCTATGTGAAAATTCAGCCATATGATTTAGGTAGAAAGAATGTTTGTATATACTTATAAATGTATTTATGATTACAGTTAATAAATGACTAAAATCTAGTTCTTATCAATATTGCTTAATATAACCAACATCCTCTTGTTTCTGTCTTTCTCTGGGCATCCAGGGGGATGTGAAGTTTTGATGCTTTCTTAATAGTCTAACCCCATTTTTTTTTTTTTTGCTCTTAATGGCTGAGAGGACCTGTTTCCATAGCTGGGCCACTTCCTTCTTTGGTTAGGGTAGTTTCTTCACAACTGGTTTTTCTGCGTTGCCTTGCAAATTCTAGTGTCAGCATGAGAGCAGGGGGCGGCAAACAGCTGGAGCTGGTGCAAGACTGCAGAACCAAATGTTAGTACAGCTGACCTGTGAATGGGCTTAAACCAGTCAGTAACCAAATCTGACTGGGAACTGTGTCTTGTTGGGGTCAGTTCCTATCAGCTTGCTGTTTAGCTGCAAGAGTCAAGTATGGGAAGGTGGTAGGACCACCTCCTTCTTTCCCTGTATTAAAGAGATTATGCAAGTGCAGCCTGTTTCAACTCCAATAAGCTAAGTGGTTTTGAACTGTGGAATACGCAGAGACATCAGACATGATGCTTTATTAATGCTCAGCTCAGTCCAGTGAGGACTGTTACATAGACATACGTGCTGCTTAGGATGCTCCTCCAGTGCACTTTGATCCTCCTCTACTTTAGGAAGACTTATGGCTATTTTCTGTTTTCTCCTAATTGCTCCATGATGTTGGAGAAAGACTAGCACTGCTTTTTCTACCAAGCTTCTTGTAATGTGTGCTTACTCTGAACGTTAAGTGCACAACTCCATCATCYACCTCTCTGGTTTCTTTTTCTTCCCATACATGTTCCAAACACCATACCACCCTCCGTAATAAAATGCTCCATTGGAGTGGTCTTCCGGAAGAAGTGGCAAATCTTCTGCAGAGCAAAGGGTGTTTGCCATGATTATCGATCCCTGAGTATCCTTTTAATGGCTTYGTTGCAAACAGTGGTTAGTAAACATTTAGAGATTTTCATTCGTGTGTGTATTTATATAAATACACACACAATTTTTAATTCCTTACTTGCTACAGCATAAGTTCTCATTGACTTATATGCCTAGAAGCAGCACTTGGAGAGTCTGGAAACCCATCTAACTGCTATTACATGGAAAGAAGGTCRTTTTGCGCTGATCTTCCTCTGACTGTATTCCACTGTTCTGCTGCTGGTGCAAGATTTAGCAGTGTCACTAATGGTGTTCCCACTTCAGCTAAGCAGGACTGACTRTGGTTTAAAAAGTTATCTTTTCCATGTAAGTCTTCTCACTCCTCTTAGTGTCCTGTTGTTTTGAAAACAGGCAAAACCCCTGCATGGATAGCCTAAAGGTTCAGAGTGGCATCTGAATCAAATTTTTATCATGCAGAATCTTTTCTGTGCTAGTAACTAGTGTGTTTGACTCATCAACACAAGCCAATTACATTGCACATGGCTTACATCCTGGCTACCCTCTGGTCTYCTCCTTCCCTTTTCCTAAACCCCTCTCATCCCTGTGGCAGAGGAAGCAGTTCCTGAGCTGATGTAGTTAATAGCTTTGCACAGGAAATAAAACAAATCCCAATTTTGATGAGACTGWTAATGAAGGGTTCTTGCCACTGTTGCAATATCATTTAGTTAAGGAATTGAAGGCGTTGCTGTTCCCATCTGACCACGCCTGTCTTCTGTTGGAGGTGCTCTCCTATTCCCCCCTCCCGCCCCCAATATCTCTCCATAAGGAGATCTCCCATCTCCTTATCCCTACCAGTTGTTCCTGTAGGAGTGCTAACATCTGGTGGAGGTAAATGGGCAGCTGTGAGCAACAGCAGCTTTTGCCTTTGTCTTTCTCAACCTCAGAGCCTTGTATGTAGCTAGGATTTCTCACCCAGTATTTCACGTATATTTTAAATGTCATCCTTAGTAAATGACAGCAATGATAGATGCAACTCCACTGTTACTTGTGTTTTTAATCAATGGCAGATGATTACTGCCTGGATAAACTACCATGTCTCTTCTAAATACCTGATTCTTGTTATTTTTGCCCTCCTTTCAGTTTGTGCTCTACTCGAGTTTGCARTAAGAGGCTGTTCTCTCTGTAGCATTCCCCAAAGTAGACCTTTTTGTGTCTAACTTTGTCTGTGCCTGTTTTTACTCCTTTGGTCTGAAATTGAAAGCCCAGCCTGAGTTCTGTACTCTCAGTTTGCCCGCAGCCACCTCTGTGCATACACTGCAGTGCTCTGAGCAGGCTTTGTATAGGTGCAGCTTGTTGACTCTGTCACTGGAGTTTTGCCACCCCTCTGCAGGAGAGTGGCAAGGAGGAGTAATGATCATCAGCAGCTTTTTTTGTACACTTTTCTAAGGCCCTTGTTCCTACTTGACAAACAGCTTTACTCCATAAACAGCATGTGCCTTTTTTCAATGGGATGTGTAAGCATCTCCTTTTGAAACAGCCAGCCTCCTCAGTGTTAATGCAAGATCTCCCAAATAATACCTGCATAGATGATACTTTTTTAGTTGATATGTCCAGCTGTGAGGCCGATTAATATCAAAACTGTACATGCAGATCTGTCTCTGGTGTAATGAATTTCACATTTTTGCTTCACAGATAATTGCTGCAGGAATGAGCCATGTAGGACACGTAGAGCCATGGTGAGGTGGAATTGATGGAACTATGTTAAAGACTGGCATAGTCAGCAAAGACTTGAGGGATCTCCTGTGACTTCTTTTTGAACCATAGCTCAAAATGAGGGACCTACTGTGAACTCCTTTTGAACCAGAGCTTGCTGCTCTGAAGCTCAGGGTCTCAATGTTACTTGAGGTTGGCGTGCAGGAGTGGAATGAAATGAGGGTGGTGGTGGTTGCTGCTGCTATACTTTTTAGAAGTATACTGGAAAGTCCTACATATTTTAAGTTGAGAGTTGGTGTGACATTTTTGTRTTTTTGGAGACCTGTCAGAGAAAGTACTGCTATTTATGTAAATCTCCAGAGTGCATTGGGGTCAGATTCACATTTATGCTAAATGACTATCTTGTGCCAATCTGCCAGTGTAACCTATTCCTAAAATGACTGCAGACTGTGCTTACAAAGCCAGAGTGATGTAGAGCAATTTTGGAGTAGCTGTGCTGTCAAAGCTGTTCATGCAAGCAGGATTAGACTCCTAGCTTGAGTTTGGAGGAGCTGATCAGGTGGAAGGGTGGACTTTGTCTCCATTATGGGGTGGGATTGGACTTCTGTATAAATGTATTTGCTGATGGTGAGAAGAGAAACTTGCAACTTTTCTGTGGAAGGGTAGGGGCATGGAATATACTGTGTCTTGTTCAAAGAACAGGAGGTATTTTACTTTGAGAATGGAACCTTCTAAAAGTCTTAAGGTTGTCATATTTTGACTGAATGAATAAACTGCCTCATTTTCTATTCCATCTCTCCATGTTGCCTGCTGGGTAGATATCTTTTTGTAGTTATTGATATCTAAGTGCCACTTAGGGTGCTCTCACTCATTATTCCATTCCATTTTCTTAATAGAACTTTATTCTAGTTTAAAAACTCTCTAGCTTTAAAAAATAAACACAAACCAAAACAAATGTGTACATAAAGACATTTCAGAATTCACAGAAAACAAACCGTGGATCAATTATTAAGTGCCTTCCCTCTCTCTCATCCACTTACTGATGTATTAATTTTGAATGAACCTCCTGCATAGCTTGTCTCCATCCGCTTAGGGTATAGAGCACAAAGGCTTTCAGCACTGTAAATACCTGGGGCCTTGTTACAGGTCTCTGCATATGAGCTAGGAGCAGCTCCTGTTGACTTCAGTGGGAATCACTTGGTGACAGCTGCATAATTAGGCCCTTGGTTTTCAAGCAATGTCTTAAAAAAGGGGGAGGGGGACACCCAATGACATGCCAAAACAAAACACTGGAAAGACTTTCAAAAGAGCTAGAGTCATTACTTCAGTCCATCTAAAGAGCTAAGAGCTGACAAAAAGGGTGATACTCTGCAGTCCAACCAAGAGGCAATGGCCAAGAACAACGGAGCCTATCAGGCAGCACGTCTGCTGGCCTGTGTCTCAGCAGTACCCTATCTGACARTTTTGGACCTTTAAACGAATGCTTTCCCTGAATAATAGGAGCTACATGTGAATCAAATACTTCTGGCACTGAGATAATTTAGTTGCTGAAGCATGCAGGGCTCATCCACAGCTGATTGTTTTCTCTCTGTTTTTATAGTAGTGGTGTGCTCGTATGAAAGAGCTTAGAGAAACTAGTGCTGACTGATCAGCTGTGGAAAGCCATGTGCCTTCCCACTCATCTGGACAGCAAGCTGGTAGCTGCTGGTAGCTGCTGGTGCTTTTTGTAACTAGTGGTTCATAGTACTGTATCATTTTGAGTACCGAGTCCTGCTTCTGCTAGGCACATATTAATAGCAGCAACTTAATGATAAATCTGTGTCCAATGGATGCTACTAATCCCTATCTGTTAAGTACTGCTACTCATGTGGTCTACCATTAGCCACATAAGAAATCACCACACTTTAGTAATGGCTTCTGAACTTTAACAACRTCTTAGGCTAAAGATAATGGCTTCTGCATGAAATACATCCAGCTATTACTAGTGGTGTCTTACTGAGTAAGCTGGTGTGGCAGATAAAAGAATTTCTGTAAACAAAGTATAAAAGAAGCTATGCATATAAATCAAGCCTGTAAATCAGTTTATAGTTGAATGCAAACCGAACATATTGGACTGGTTATATTYGTGTGTTATGCTTCAGTGATTGATAGAGGAAATGGAAAAATGTCTACTTAAATGCAGAACTTGATGAATATTGTATTTAATTTCTACTGTCAGGTCCTTCCAGCAGTTTGTGGTAACTCAGTATAAGCAGATAGTTATAGTCTGTGCTAATACCAATGGTTTCAATACTGTTAAAAATGAACAACAAACACAACCCTTCCTTTTACCTTTAAGGTAAGTTTTAAAGAAATATAAAACTGATTCTTACTGATAACCTTAAAAAAAAAAAAAGGCAAAATTAACATTCCTTCTTTTTGGACTGTTCATACCACCAAAAGAGATCAAGAACTTCTGAGCTACTGCACTGAATCCTTAATCTGCTGGTATCATGCACCTTCAAATGTAACAGCTAAAATTAACCTATGGAGCCAAAAACTGCTCCAGGGTTTTGGAGGAGATGTGCTGAGCCTTGCCTTTTGCCTAGGTTCAGTGCAAGGGAGTTCCCTGGAGGAAAGAATCCTGTTCTCCTTTGTCTGGAGTGCGAAGAAACAATAYATCAATGCAGCTACAACTCCATTAAACAAGCTCAAGATGGGTTTTAATGGTAAGGAATTGAAAAAGTGTTTATTTGAAGATYAATTATGTGGTCTTGATTTCCATTAATTTTGTGTGTGTTGGCAACCTGGTGGGGGGGGGGGGACATTTTTATACAGTTATGGCCTGTGTTCTGCACGGCAAGAAAGCTGTGCTAAAAAGGCATCTCTTTGAATCTTCTTTTCATCTCCAGCTGGAGTCCCATGTAATCTAAAGGTAGTTTGGGGGGGTCTTACTTTTTAGTCTGAGTGGGCAGTTTGAGATGGTGTCCTTGCCAGCAAACACAGTTTAAACAGTTTKTATCCCAGCCTGCGGTGTAAAGTAATGACTTAGTAAACCCACTGAGGGGCKGGCGAGCAGTGATACAGGAGGAAAAGGGCTCCCCTCAGATGAGGATGTGACTATGAAAACTCACTCGGCCGTTTTGCTGCTGAAACCRCCAGCAGTGGTTAAAATTACGTGGCTTATGTGAAAGCTGCCCATGTCAAACRCCACTCCTGCAACTGGCATTTGGCTTCATTGGCCATTTCTGTGGATAGGCCAGTGTCTGAAAAAAGTACTGTAGACTGAACAATGTGTTGTCCCTTGAGATTATTTCACCTTAAGCCTGTGGATACATTGTCAGTTCCATATTGTTCACAAGGTCTTTAACCTTGAAGTGCTAGTTTATCAATAATACCTTCCATCAACCCTAGATTGAGTAGGAAAGCCTGAATGGTGAAAGGTATGTTGAAATCTGAAGAGCTACAGTTACTCTAAAAGTTATTGGTATGGAAACTAAACTATTAATACAAGTGTCTGGTGCTACTCAATATGAGTTTGCCTGGGATGGTATTTCTGTTGTACTTTAAGGTGGTAATAAAGGTATGCTTCCCTCCCCCCCCCCTTGAGTTTTGGGGTGAATGTAAAAGTGTCTAATACAAGCTCTTTCTGACTTGACCTGAGATAATGCCAGCAGTTTGGACTTTGTGATCTCTGTAACTGTTGGGAAAACTTCAAGATGAGTGCTCGATGTTCGGAATGAGAACACAGTGAGGTTATTAAAGTGTGCGTTTGTGAAGTGGTTGTAGCAGASTTTAATCATCAATAAAGAAACTGGGAGCAAAAGGGGCAATAGCCTAAATGCCTGAAGTTTCAAAGTGAATATTGGAATTCATTTTGTGTTTTATTAAAGGTTACTCTGAAATTTTGAAGAAGATATGTTACTTTACCTGAATTTAAGTGAAAGGAATGATTTAATTCTTTTTATATATTGTTGTTATAGTTGTTTGTTAAACTATGTTTTGCCCCCAAAAGGGGGCATTTCACCTTTAAAATTAAAGGGCAAATGCTTGGATTTAGGTACAATGCAAAAAAGAAAACTTGCACAGGGCTGGTCAGGGCAGTTGTTTTTGAAGCTTTTATAGGTGGTCTGCTGCCAGGTGCTCTAGTCAAGCTCCCCTTTCTTTCTCCCTCAGCTATACCATTACTTTTGGATTGAAGCACTTCCTGATCTAGAAAGGAACTAAAATAAGGCAGCACTGTCAAGGTACTCCTCAAAGAACCTTTTCAGAAATGCAACAAAGGGAACATAGTGGTTGGACTGGCCCAGACAAAAGGTCCATTTAGATAAATATCCTTTGAACAATGGCCAGTGGTAAATACCTGATGAAAAGCATAAGAACAAGGCAAGCAGGTAGTGATAATTCCTAGGGAGTATGCTCTGAACCCTTAGCCTTTCAGAGCCGGAGTTAGGGTCTTTGTGTTTAGTATCCCTGGATGGATTTTTCTTTGTATGGATTTCGAGTCGCCCCCTGAAGCTCTAACTTTGTAACATATRTGGCATCCAGTTGTTAGTTGTACCTTTCCCTGTTAGTTTTGGGTTACTTCTAGCAGAGGCGAATTTCAGTGTTTAGTACTGCATTCTCCAGCTTGAGTTCCATTAACTGTCATGTACATATAACTTACCTTCCGTGAAACAACTGTGAAAATCTGGCATCTGAAAAATGTGGCTTGAAACATTTCCTCTTCTCCCTCTACCCTTTTCAACACAGTAACATGAAGAAACAAATCTTCGATATGTTCTTCCTTCTTGGTAGTTCAGATGGTTGAATTACAAATGTAGGGAGCATACAAAACCAAGCAAGTGTACTAGTCCAAGGGAACTGCAGCTGGATGTCACAGACCAAAAAGCTTGCTTCTGGGAAAAAGAGCTGTATGTCTCCAGATGGTGACCTAGTTGGATCTTTACACAGCTCCTTCAATTACTATGAATTAACCATTTTCASTCCATGCCATGTTTAATAGAGAAATACCTGCTCTTGTACCTTGATAATAAATAGTCTTTCTGTTAGCAGTTTTTATGTGGGATTGCAATTGCCCCCAGTTCGGTCCTTTTTCATCTTTTTGTCCTTCTGTCACCCAACAGGAAGAAACCAACAAGCCTAGCTCCCCAAATCATTCTTATTTTATTCTGTCATTGGTTATGGGGGATCCTTATTTAATACTAGAACAGTATCTGGGAGATGAACAGATATTCTGAAGGATGTTCTCAGGAAAAATCATCAGATTTTTCCCTTCTATTACTTTTTGAGAAAATTCTAACAGTTTATTTTGTTAAAGCTCAACTGCTGTACCTATCCTTTTTTTTTTTTGACAGGAAAACTAATACATAATAGACATTCAGTTTAGTTAAGCCCTCTGGCTGTTTCACAGATGTGTCAGCAGCCGTGTTGCAGTCTTGTTTGAGTAGCACAAATTCCCGTTCTTGAGCRCTGTTTCAAACTCGGTTGTTATGCAGAAGTTCTTGATACCTTGTTTAACCTGCATGTTAAAACCCATTATGGTCTGGTTCAGCTCTGCCTTTCTGGAGCAGAAGCTTTAGGTAGAAGCAATTTTTGTTTAAGTACATCTTCTTGAGTAGAAAGAGCATAATTGTGCTTGTGCTTGAAGTTTGTCTGTTTTCTGTGTTACTGAGCTACCTATCGTCTTGTTACCTTAGCAAGTAGTGAGTCTAGCAACACATCCTCAACTACCAGATAACATGGTACAGATGTTCTGAGAAAGGCGGAAAATTCATTGCTCGTCCGGGCCCTGAGAGTGTCCTAAAGCAAATCTGTGCCTTTTGGGAGAGCGCTGCCCAGGATGTTTCTGAAGCAGAGACCAATGTTGTGTTAGGAGTAGGTGAGGTGATTTGGTGGCCAGACAGGACTGTGGAAACGGGAATCCCTAAGGTTGTTCTGTGGCCCAAGCAGACTCTTTAATCAAGGCAAATTTACAGAAGTCATCTTACGTTATACCGCAGCACTTGACCTCTGATATAAATAAAGAGTGAAACTCTTTTTGYTTACTTGAATAATATTCGTGGTAAGGGGGAAAGAACACAAGTGGCATAGGTGACTACTCACTGGCTGAGCTAATAGAAGACAAGAAATAAAGTGGGCTAGGTTACCTGAAGGTATGCTTCTGGACAAAAGAATTGGATCTTTTAAAGTTGCTTGTCAGTATATAGGCAGAAGGTATACTTTAGATTTAAGCTAGTACATGAGGCTTGGAAAAAGTATATAAATAGGCTTACAGGGCTCTAAGAGTTTTTGTTTCGCTAAAATAAATGAGTACTTCTGACTGCCTTTGTAAGTTCTTGTTTCCAGGGCCAAGATCCATGGTCTGATCCCATTGGGATTCAGATTTCCAGGCAAACAACTTTTTAATCTAAATTCCTGTTTCTATAGGAAGTCTTTATTAAAAAAAAAAAAAAAAAAAGTATAGACCTGAGAAAACAGTTTGGTAGCCTTGCATCCTGAGATCTGTTTTATTTGCTTTATGGGATTCTATTTTAGAACCACTTTAATGAAAACKTGGACAATGGAACAAACACTTAGGGCTTTAAAGGCAGTTTTGTTTGGCTGATAGTTTTGGTTTTTCTAAGTTCTCTTCCCCCCCCCCTTTTCTTTGTGTGTGTGAAGTAAATGGTTTATTGTTGCTGCCAAGAAAGCATCAATGAGTTGTTCCCTCTCCGGCCCCCCTCAGCGCTTGTTGTATGACTGTGTTCTGCCTGATGCCCTGAGCTTCAATATGATACGTTCTGCTGAATTACTGAGAGACAAACCATTCTGCAAGTTGGGTTTAATGCTTGTGAGTAGATATAATCCCAAAGGTGTAACTGCTAGAAAATCTGGTTCTTAGCATTAATAGGATCCAATGTAAGCAGTGTAATCTAAATTTTTTTATACATATTCGTTGTTTTTTTTTGTTTTTTTTCTGGGTCTGTTTTTCCACTTCTGCTCCATACTAATACTGTGGAGGCACACTGAAGAAGACAGCTTTTGCTCCTGCCAGCCAGGATCTGTTTTTGCAGTGAGGGGTCCCTGCTGGGGAAATCTTTTCCTGCTATCTTTCTTCTCTCCACAGGGTAGCAGGCATAAGGACTACCCTCCTGTCTGCTCTGCTGACAGCCCTGCGTTCTCTGCTCTCGCTGCAGCAGCTGCTGCTCCGCAGCCTGGCGGAGAGAGCATAAATTAAAATACAAAGGTCTCCTGTGGCCACTCTTGGCTGACACTGCAATGGCAGATCAGACCTTCTACATCATCTTCACTTGACTTTCTTCTCTTTTCTCAGGCATTTCCTCTGCATTTAAATCGCTCACTGTCTTTTACTACAGGGTTGAATTGGAGCAGCAATCCAGTCACTCCAAATGTTTTATGTACTCGAGTGACTGAGCAGTTTGTATGAGAAAAGAATTAGCAAAGTGGGTTCCATCAGCTCAGGTCTTTCCTTTTATACTGCCTGAAGAAGAGGGACTATTTTTGCGCATTTCATGGCTGCTTGAAGATACACGGCGAATTCCTGCTCTAGCCTCCCCATGGAGGCATGCTGAGTGTTGGAAACGGCAGAACCACTGTGTTGCCGTTGTGTGTGTGTGACGGGGGGCACAGCCTCCCAGTGAGCAGAGTGTTTTCTCCAGTGGGTTTTTATTTTTAAGGCCTGGGATCTTAGTTTTCCTGTAAGGGAACTCTAACTTGAAGTGAGGGGGAGGGAGTTGTTTGTGGGGGGACAATATTGACCCTGTAGACTTCCTGATCGAGGTGTGTGTGAGTTTTGTGGGTCCCTCGCCCCTTCCCTGTGGTCTTCTGAGTGTGCCTACCCTTCTCCCCTTTGTCCCTGCTCCAGCAGTCGCAGCCTGGTTTGGCTTATATYGGGCATCTGCATTTGGCCCAGGCCAGTGGGGCTGAAAGTTCTTCTGTGTGGTCTGCCAGGCTGACTGCTCAAACTTTTGCTAGTCTTACTATGTGTTTTAGCTGGAGTATGAATTTCAAGCCTCCAGCTAAAAGCTAATTTCTTTGTGTACAAAAATAAACTGACTAATGTTTTGTTTGATTCTTTCCTCCCCCTTCGTCTTTGAAAATTCATTCTTTCCACATAGTGGAAAGTCATTTTTAGACTTGCATCCTTTCGTGTTTGCAGCTCCTATCATGATGGGTTTCTCTTAAGGGTGTTATCAGAACTGGAAGACAGGCCTAAGGAGAAGTTAATGGTTTATCTTTAGTCCCTGAAAATCATGTAAGATTTGAGTTGTTCCTTTGTATTTCCTTTTAGGTGCTTATTAGCTAGTCCTCAATGCAGGGTTAGCCTGGCCCTCTCCTCGTCTGATCACCATTTGCTAAATTGTGGATATGCAGGTTCTGCATGATTTGTACAGTGATTCAATGGTTTTTCTTTGATGTAGATGCATCTTGGCTTCAAATGCAAGCCTCCCCAGCAGTGTAACCATCTTTCTGATTTAATCAGACTCTTGGAAAATGGTATAAAAAACATAATTTGAGTGTGCATGTACTGATACCTCTGTGGATTTCACATCCTGTTTTTATTCTCAAGAGATCATGTTAAGCCACAAAGGCTTTTCTAGCTGTTTCATTTTCTTGATGATGCTGAACTTTTTTCAAGATGAGTGAACTCCCACCCCTCACACCCTGATATCTAATTATGAGCTTTATGTTCTGGCTGAACAAATTTTGGCATTTAGTAAGAATATCAGTCTGATCGTTTGCATTTTCTGAGCAGGTCCTGAAGGGAAAAGTCATGACAAAATTTTTCCAGAGCGCACTCTTTAATGAAGCTAAGTGTAGCCATCAAATTCGCAGTCAGAACTACCACTAAATCCTTTTTTGTAAAGAGTTATTTAGGCCTTGGTTTGGCAAGGATAGACTTCAGACACTTAAACAGCCTGATTTGAAATCAGGGGCACAGCCTGCGGAAGCAGTGTCCTAATTTGCAAGGACTTGGGTTAGAGGAAAGAGTTTAGTAAAACTTTCAAGTGGACTGTAAGCTGTTGTAATCAAAAGTGGCTTGAGGCTGATAAGAATTTCTCATTGATAATATAGCATACTCAAGTTGAATGTCAATCATAGACCTAAGGCATGTGTGTGCTTTTTGAAAAATTTCCCTGTTTTTAAATTTATTCTTTAAAAGTATTGTAGTAATGCAAATAGTATAAGCATGTAGTAATATTCGTAAATAATCATGAGACTCGCCATGGAATTGCTGTTCTGTCTGCCAATTGGACTTAACAAGAACAAAATGCCATTACTACCTTCATAATCAGATTTATTTTAATGTCTTTGAACAAAATACCTCTGGAATCAACTGCTGAATGCTTTAACTGCTTCCTTGCTGCTTAATGAAACGATAGCCTTGCCAGGCTGCCAGCTAGTAGAGCAGCTGCTTCTTGGGGCTTGGTTTGCTGTTTTTCCTTAGTATCTGGAATGTCTTCAGTGATGCCTATCACAGATGCACCTGGCAGTGAGGTATGCGCAAAAGCAATGAGGCTAACGCCCACTGATCTTCATTCGCGGTTTTCATATGTGGTGCTTGTAATGTCAAAGAGGGTCAAAAAGTCCACTTCTCTTAACTTGAAATTAACGTGAACACTATTCCAAGACCAATGAGAAAAGTGCTGTTTTYTTCCCATCTACCCAATCCCACAGGTGAACTGTCTTTTATTTAAAAAAAAAAAAAAGTTATTTTGCAGTACCTTCTTTGGCCTTTAACTTTTAACAAATGARTTAGACTCTTACAGCAGATTTCACTTCTTATGGTAATTGAAACTTATATTCCATAACCACTGGTCAAAATAGAATTATCCTGTGCTAGGGAAGGTGCAGAGGACTGTAATCGAGCTGGCGACTCTTTGTCCGCTGGGAAGGTGGGAGGATTCACTAAATGGATCTGAGTGGTTTTCAGGATCAAGCTATAATTGCGTTTCCTACTGTGTCTAATTCCCTGAATCTGGAAGCAATGAGCATATATTAGCAGTAATTCAAATAAGCCTCCTGAATTAATACACAGGCTATCTTGTTTTGTCATAATTAGTAATAATTTTCTGCACTGGAAAAGCCTAAAAATAAAACCTGCCTAAGATTAGGAAAACCTTTTAATCCACAAGTTTTATAGCTATATAACTATATGGTTAAATACACAGGTGCGCACACATTAAAAATACATAGCTGTATATAGATATCTGTCAATATATCTATACAGAGATAGATATATCAATATAAATGCATTTAACCTCTTCCATATCCCTTCAGGTTTTATTGATACAATTAAAAACATTTGCATCACATTGAGTTTTTCTTGATTTATATAATTGACTTTATAGTTTTGAAGAGAGGGAAATAGGCAGGAAGGGACTTGATCTCACTGGTCCTTTTATGCTGACAAACCTGAAAGGTGCCTGGGTGGTGAGGCAACAAAAACATTGTGTAAGTAACTCGGTACATGGCAGCAAACAAACCAGAACAACACACACGAGCTGAAAAATGTGTAGAGTTTTTTTTTTTTTTTCTTCAGTAAACTTAGCACTGGTAGCAGGTGCCAGATGAATAGCCCTGTAGGTTGACATCCCGAGCTTCTGCTGCGTGTACAGCTCAATGCAGCAGCCTTACAGAGGAGCAGTGGCAGGGTACTTTTGTAGTAACTGGTGGCTCTTCCTGGTAACCCATCCTGGGCAGTACCAGCTGTGGCTGGCCTGGGATGCGAACTTGCCAGCTAGTGCTTGGACTGAATAAGAGTTGCTATTCTGAAGAGCTGCTTTTGCAAGCAATATGCAGAGCTTGACCTCTGATCTGCTCCCTTGAGCAGAAGTGAGGCTAGGCATTTTTCTTTTTTTTCTTCTTCTTTTTTTTTGTTTTGTTCTTCCTATTTCTTGCTTCGGTTCTATTAGAACTTCCTCATATACAGGTAGATTTGAAGAGA
This sequence comes from Apteryx rowi, assembly GCF_003343035.1. NCBI lineage: Eukaryota > Metazoa > Chordata > Aves > Apterygiformes > Apterygidae > Apteryx > Apteryx rowi. The sequence goes on along the minus strand of NW_020450738.1, from coordinate 299,892 downwards.
GTTCTGGTTAGAGCAAAGCATTAAGGCTGTAACTGTTCTAAGTCTAGGTCGGTACTGGCAGTGCCTTACCTTTTAATAGTTAAAAGGCAAGGATACACGAAATTGTTCAAATTTATTGTATTAACTATGTGTTGACTGTGGGCTTTTCTTTTTTTAAACAGTAAACCTTCACCATGGGGAGAATAAATAATACTCTGTGCACTGGTTTGCTGATGGTGGTGATGTGAAGGAATAGAAATTTGTGTTCAATTCTGGTAAGCCCAAGTATAAGTCTTAAGAAAAATACTTGGGTGGAAAGAGCCCATTGTGTGTCAAGATACTCGGATTGCTGAGGATTGGTAACTTCAACTGTAGAAGAGCTTGAGGGTCCTGTGGCTGGGTGCAGTAATCAAGACTAAAAGAAGATTATAACAGAAAATTGATGTTGAAGTGCTGCAGTTTGGGGAACTGGTTTGTACCATTCCTGGCAGCTGATGGTGTGAACTTCTTTTAGTTCTGAAGCTATCACTGAATGTATTTTTGTGTTGCTTGACTCTTATTGTGGGTTCAGAAAATTGGCTTTTGTGTAAAGCTCCTCCCTGGCTGATTAAATAAATAACACTTCCCTGAATTTTTGGCATACCTTTGTGTTATCCTTCAAAGGTGAGGAAGAGGACCGAGCAGCATATCTGCATCCTCTTCCTAGTTAATATGATAGCTAACAAAATAGACTGCAAGAGTTCATGAGGGCAGCGGCCTTTGAGGTTCATGCTAGTCTCTTCTGTGGGCTGGAAAATCAGCAAGTAGGAACAGTACTGGAAGTACTTGGTTGACTGTAATTGCCTACTGTCATGGCGAGGTTTGCAGAGACAGCAGGAGTGGTGCAACAACCAACCTTTCTTCAAGCAGTGCTTTTCCTACCTTCAGTTGCAACTTTGTGCCAGCTCTCTCTGATACCAGCTGTGAAGAGACTCTTTCAGCAGTAGCTCAGTGTCAGAGAGGGAGAGCGTAGCTGCAGCGTAGAATTCATTATTCTGTAAAATGATACTGGTATGAGTCAGCTGACAGTTTTTAAGCTTGCTTGCATGGTCCTTTCACAACATAGGATGCTTTGTTCTTTTAATATTGTGCTAAGTGATTGCCATGCTTTCAAACAGGCTGACTGAGATTTTGATTTTTGTGACACCTGGCTTGGGCTGACTGTACTAGCCTAGTGCAGGTGCTATATGTAATATAAATATTTGTGCTGCTTCTTCTGACCTAGAATATTGTTTTAATGTTGTTTCAAGTGTAATAATGAAGAGCAAATTATTAATGTTTTCTTGTGCTTGTGCAGCTTGCTTTTTTTTTTTTTTAATTCTCTGAAATAAGATTTCCTGTGAAGTCAGTGGGATTATGGGAGCTTTTTAGGGAAGAATAAGGGTAATAATTGTTTTTCCTTTCTTGACTGACCTTTCACCCTTGCTTGGAATCCTTCCTTTTTTTCATGGAAGCTTGGGAAACAACTGCTTATATGTTACCCTCTGGTCATCGAAAAGTATTGTTCAAAGGCCAGTTTGCTCCCTTGTGTTTCTTCTTCTTCCTACTGCAGTGAGGCTTGGCCTGGTCTGTGTGTTCAGAATGCAGTTAGTCCCAGACCAGAGTTTGCTTATGGGCTAGGCAAGTGCACTGGAAACTTGCAGAATATTTGGTAGGGTTTTGGACTCGAATAATAGGCTTTGGTTTGTTGTGACTTGCTGTTGGTAATGCTTTGCTGGAATTTGGTACGGTTGTGAAGGAGTATGCAGATATCCAGCTAGTTAGAATACAGTTTCATTAAGAATATTTTCTGGCATTAAAACATGCATTTCTGTGCTATAACTAAAGTCCTGCCCTGCTAATCTTGCATTTATTCTTAAAAAACACTGTATTTCAGAGGTGCCTGTGGAAAAACAAAGATTATTTAGTTTTGGGCAGTTACTGAAAAACTAGTCATGTACTCCAAAATAAGTTGTGGATTCTTTGCTCCAGTAAGTGAAATATGACTGGTATGACCTAGTTTATTTGCATATTTAACATGCTAAATACTTTTTGTGCTTTTTTTGCCTGTTTCCTAGGAAACAGATACCCTGGTATAGTAGAGAACAGCTATTGTATGGAGACTGCTGCCTGTCTGAAGCATTGTTCTTTTGTAGGTGGAAGGCTTTAAAGGCGAAAAAGCTTTTTCGAAACGTTTTTATTAACCAAAATGGCACAAGGGTGTGTTACACACCGCTGTGCAACTCTATATTTATATTTTCCTCAGTGGGAATAACTATATTGTAATGTCTTATCTGGTAAAACTAGTACCTACACTCCCATGTAAGGCCTCCTAAAAGGAACTGAATGAGTAACTAAGTCATTTGTTTCAGTCATCCTTGTTGAGCACCACGCAGATGCATGTTCATAAAAGTGCTCTATTTTGAATTATCTGGAATGGCAATAGTAATGCAAAGTTTGGGGTTAGAGTGAACTTCTGGAAATGGTATTTGTTAGTGGGGTACCTCAAAAAAAATTTTTTTTAATTTAAATATTCTCGTTGATCTGCCATGCTGCTTTTCTTATATTTTAGCCCGCTTTTTTCATCGTTGATGCATTAAAAGGAATAGGAGTAATTGTTGCAATGTTAATTTTGATGCTGTGGCAAGGGGGATGGTTTTGGGAATGGTAATGCTCAATCTTGCACTGAGCAGTAAAAGCAAGCTCAATAGAAAGTAGCTTACTAGTTGAACTTGCTGAATAACCAGTGATGATGGTAGAGAGGGTAATGTTGAGTTTTGAGAATACTCGAATGGGAGGAGAAGCGTAATGGGCATCTGTGAGCTTTTGGCAGTGTGTGACAGAGGGACGGGTTCTTTGCTTTGAAAGTGCTGTGTGGCTCCCCTTTTGGTTTGTCTTTCTGCACCGTGGCCTTGCAAACCACCATCTAGGAACCACTGATCTATGGTGCAGATAACTTAAAGCTGAATCTTTTGTAATTTGAGACGTATTCTGTTGGTTCTGAACAACTTGAAGAGCCAAGCATGTAGTGTGTGGTGTAAATCTCTTGATTACATCACTGATGCCTGGGCTGTGTGCGGCAAGCTGTGTGGTTTGAATGGCTCTGGGGCTGTGGCTTGCTGGGGGTGCGTATTCCTTCCCCCATGTGCAGGGAGGTGCTCAAGAAGATAAGTAGATTGTTTGTATCTTTACAATTTGATGTTTCATTTCTTTCTGCCTGCTACTGCAGGTCTTAATAGCTGTTCTTCTGATCTTTTCCCTCTTCTCTTAGCCTGTAGGCTTTGAGAAGGGAATGGTGGAGGGATGAGATACAATCCATGCGTCTCCATGATTCCCTGCCAGAGCTTTTTATATTGCACTGCTTTATTCAGCCCTGCTCCTAAGGCAAGGAGAGGTAGTTAGCAGTAGCAGTGGGGCAGGTCACCTCCCAGCAGGGTGAGCAGCACAAGGGGATGTGCTGGGGAATGGAGCTTCTTTTGTTTGTTACTGCTTTCAGTTTTGGAGTCTGGCAGAGCTCATTCCTGACCTACTTGGCAGTAATATGGATGTAACGCATGCTTACTGCCTTCCTGAAGGCTTGTATCTTTCAAAAGCCTAAACACCTTTTGATAGTAAACTGCACTAAAGGCACACGTAGGCCTTTGAAAGTCTTGTGAAAGGTTTACTTTTTAAATAAAAATATAAAGTTTTGAAATAACGTGTAATAAAACTGTGCCCCCAGTGCAAGGACTGGGGGTGAAGGCAGTCTCACGACAGAGTGAAGTCCAACCAAGTATGTCTCCAACAGTCTAGAAGCAGGTTCTCCTAACAGTGGCCAGGCCTCTAGGTCGTAAAGCCACCAGCCTGTGATGCCGGGCTGTTGCTGGAGGCAGGAGACAGCTCTYTTAAGTTCTGCTAAGAGGGGAAGTTGCTCCTTTATAGATGCTGCCTCAGCAACTGCTGATTATTACAGCTGTTCAGGGTGAGAAGGTGGTGAACCACAGAGCTTTGAGCCTTGCTCTGAGCAAGTGCAATCACAGCTCTATGGGTGTGTGATGTGCACCAATGTTCATGCATGGCCCAGTGAAGTTCTGACCAATTCKGTAAGTGTCTGTAAGTCTAAGCCATTTTGGAAACTTTGTGTATGCATCCCTGTTTAAATGAAGGCTATTAAGTGAATTTGAGACTTCTAGGGGCTCTCTGTATTAGAAGTGCTCTTGTACAGGATTCAGGGGTTGAAAGGCCTGGTCTTTAAAAGATGGGCTGGAAGTCTGAGCTGTCAGTTTTTTTTCTGTATTCCTAAATTTTCCTGTTGTGTTTTGGGGAACCAGCAGTGCAGTCATCTTCATGATACCTTACAAAGTCAAGATACCCAAGGTATCTCTTTCTGATAGATTTATAAGGCAGAACATCCCTTGTGAAGGAAAGGAAACTATGATTTTTCTAAATGGAAAGCTCTTCTTGGGGCAAGTGGAGGTTCAGATTCTGTATGTTAAGTTCTGTAAATGAATCACATGGTCTCCTCTGCATTAGCTCTATTTCTAGGCCAGCTGGTCATGGTAGTTAATCGAGTGGTTTTGGCTAGTGGAAAGAAAAGAGATGATTCTGTCATTGCTCTGAATTTTCAATACTGCCACCAACTGCTTTTTGGTGAGTRCCTGTTTCGACCTGTACTTGACTAAAAAGACAGCTGAATCCTAGTCATGAAAGAGGCTACAAATTTTGAGCTCTTCACATGCAAACTTTTCTGTATTGAGAGTACATTCTGCCACTGCGCCTTTTCACTGGTTACCAGTAAATATGGTCAAATTGAAACCAAATTTGAAAATAAAAGCATTATTTTTAGAAATCCTCCAAGTGATTGATTCAAGTTCTTATAAAAGCAGCTGTACTTGATATAATCTTGACCTCTTGTGAGAGCTGTGTGCCAGTGGAACTGTTGATCTTGTAGACTGATTTTATGTAAGTGAAATAAAGCTTCTCAACAGCTAGATTCAATGGTTGGACTTGCTGCTCAGAGAGCAAACAACTTCGGATTTCAGCACAAAATGTAAAAAGTCCTCAGCACTTGTGCAGTTACAAGGTAGTTTTTCAGCCCTAGGGGACTGGCAGGGTGGGGGGAAAACCTGTGTGTCAGAGATCTCTCTAAACAGCTAGGTGGGCAAAATAGTGATGTGATCCAAGCCAGTGGGCTAGTGCTGAATTGCGCCTTTGTGTAATCAATATTCAGCATGTGAATGAACAAACTATTCACGAGAAGCTGCTGATTGAGGTTGCTGTTCCCCCACTGACAGTAGGAGAGTATTGGGGAGAATTCTCTGCCTTGCCTATTCAGTTGTTAACACCCATGGATACACTGACTGAAACAGCAGAAATGAAGAGGCTGAGCATCTGGCAGGGAGGGTGTTTCTTGCTATTCCAGCCAGGATTAAGTTAAAGCCTGTAAGTGGTGGCTGTAGCAAATTTTGCAGCATGCTGTGTCGACAGTAGGAATCTTTGTTCCATAGGTACAGCAGTTAACGTTGTTGCAAGCTGTTTTCTTCTAAAATGTTAAAACAACAATCCCTCCAAATCCTGTGCTTGCTTCTGGTGCCTTTCTCCTGGATACTTTTGAGAGAATGTGGAAGGAGGTTGAGGAGTGAAGTGACAGAATTGTACRTAGGACCTCAACTTCTCCTGTCTCCATTAAGCTTCCCAATCTGTTGGATCTTTACCACTTTATTTCTTTGTTATTACTTGGTGTGGATTTTCTTCTTTATCATACATGCCATGCACATCCTTTGCTGTTCTCTGAGCTTTTGGATGCAAGCATAAAAACTCAGTAGTTTGGAGTGCCTATTTATAGCAATATTTGATTGTGCATGTGAATTTAAGTACAGGTACACTGTGCTTGCTATGGAACAACCAAATGTGCACTTAGGGCAGATCTGTACTGTTGTGAAAATATGCATGGAAATGTTTTAAGAGTTCATTACATAAATAGAACGTCTGGTTGTTGTTATCCAAATCAGTTCTTCTAATGAAAGCCAAATATCTGCAGAGGAGTTGTTGCTTTGAATGTTGTAGAGTCATCCTAGCTGTTCCACAGTAAATCTTGGAGCAGCTCTGAGGCAATACTGAGCTACTTCACACTTATAYGAAAGTGACCACTGAATTTAGTTTTAGTACGCTTTTCATTGTATGTTTAATGATATGAGCTCAGGAAATGTTATCCAAATACTTCTTTTTAGAAGCTCTCCCTTGAAGATCTGGGCTACATCTTTGAGCAGGAAGAGGAACATGTCTGCCTAAAGAAGCAGTCTCTCCAAATGTCATTCTGCTTGCTGGTTATGCCATAAGTTGGCTCCCATTTGTTACCCGCTGTAGTGTGATAAGGAAAACCAAAATGAACTTCTGCAGGCTGTTTCCATGAGCTGTGATCCTAGCCTGCATCCCTCAGGACCATGGGGAAGCCAGTTGGACATTTGGAAATGTGGAAGAGCATATTCTAGAATAATCACAGGGACTTTCTGAAATCTCTTAAAACTTCTCACTGCTACTAAAATCAGCTGTTATCTAGTTTTTTGGAAAGCAGATGCCCTGAGGAAATGAAACTGTTAGTCACCTAAAAGAGCAGTGAGTGTCAAGCAGCGGCTGCTGCAGCTGCCCTAGGTTGATCTAAACTGGCACAGATGATGTTGGAACATATTCTCACAACAGCTGTAGGGTTCGTGAGGTCTGGCATGGAGTGAGTTGCATGGAGCAGTAGGACCTGGGAAAGACTGCTTTCCTCATCGAGGCTTCCTCCAATGCATTGAAGGGACTGAGACATCACGGTGGTGGGGGAGGCAGAGAATGACTCTTCCCAAATGTGCCGATTCTTTCTTCCGCACCAATGCTTTTGATCTGTTTACCAAAACCTTAGTTGTGCAAAGTGCTGTGTGTGCAAAGTAAGTGCTGACATGTTGCACCTGGATCACTGGCAAGTATGCTCTATTCCCTGTAGAGCAGATCTGCAAGACAGCAGTGAGGTGTGAGTGACATGTCTGCTGCTTTAATTCAAAGCACTGGGTTATTAGGGCTCTGAAATTGTAAATCTTCATGTGGTGATACTGTGTTGTGCAGAGCTTGCAGAAGATGCCTGAATTTCTCTATGAGTTACTTACTGTAGAACAGTAAATCATGCCCCCTTCAATGATGCTTAATCCGTTTTGAGGAGCAGCCTTACTTCTGAAAGAATTCCTGTGAGTTTGGTTCCTACATGCAACATGAAGTGACTGGCTGCCTCAGTGGCAGATCTGGTAGAAAGCTACTACCCCTGTCCTTGCAGTGCTCATTTACTACCTGCTGGTAGGAGACCCTGTTAACTGTACCAGCATAACTGTTTGACTGCTCTCTAAACTGAAATGGTGAAATGATATAGGTTGCACAACAGATATCTAAAGCTTTTTTTTCCACAGAATCACAGAATAGCTGAGGTTGAAAGGCACYTCTGGAGATCACCTGGTCCAAACCCCCTGCTCAAACAGGATCAGCTAAAGCAGATTGTCCAGGACCATGTCCAGACAGCTTTTGACTGTCTCCAAGGATGGAGACTCCACAACGTCTCTGGGCAACCTGCTCCAGTGTTTGATCACCCTCGCAGTGAAAAAGTGTTTTCTTGTGATTAAAGTGGAATTTCTTGTGTTTCAGTTTGTGCACCTTGCCTCTTGTCCTGTCATGGGGCACCACTGAGAAGAGTCTGACTCTGTACTCTGTATACCCTCTTATCAGATATTTATAAATATTGATAAGAACCCCCTGCCCCCGCCCGAGCCTTCTCTTCTCCAGGCTAAACAGTTCCAGCTCTCTCAGCGTCTCCTCATATGAGATGTTCCAGTTCCTTAAGCTTTTTGTGGCGGTTCGCTGGACTTGCTTTGTTTGTATGTCTTTTTTTTAATTTTTATTTTCTTATTTAGCCACTGTTCCAGTTTAGAGAACAGTTAAAGAAAGACTTCAGCTGGTGTAATTCAAGGAGACAGCAACCTCTGTCCCAGGGTGGAGCAGGAATGAGCAATGGAGGGAAGGTCTGAGGCTTAAGCCAGATCTGTTGCTGATTAAAAATCATTTGCATAACCATGGACCAAACCCTGTGCAGAGGGGGCATGTGACCTTTGAAAGGAAACCAAGATCAGCTGTAAATGAACACAGTGGGACTAGTCTGTATTGCTGTCACAGCTTTCTGCTTGTAAGCTAAATGCAATGTTGTAATGAATTTGAAATGGTAGAAACTTAAAAAGGCTTCTTTTGTGGGCAAATGTGATAATTGGTGGATGTTTGACAAGCTTACTGAAGATGGTGTTTCTAATGGAAGTACTAAATCTATTTTGTTTCAGCTGCTTTTTAACCATCAGAGCTGTAGTTCCTGCTTATCTTCAGTGTGTTTTTTTTCTTTTTTTTCCTCTCCATTTAATGCAAGTTGCTTGCTGCAGGACTACATAATCTTTTTTCCTCTCAAGTAAATTGCTGTATATTAGTGTAATTATACAATGAGTATTCCTTGAGCTTTCCTTTTGTTGCTTGCTTCTTTTCAGTAGATCAGCAGTTCTCCATACCATGTAAATCTCTGCGCTTCTAAAGAGGTTGTAGAGCAATGCTGAGCTCCGCAAATGTGACCTGCATTTTTACTTTGTACTTTAGAAATAATTGGGAGAGTTGAGTTATTGACCTGCAGAGCAACCTGTGTGGCTTGGTGGTTTTAAACTAAAATTTCTAGGGAACTTTTTTAGTGTTTCATTACTACTTGATTTTTCCTCTCCTTTTGCTTGTACAGTGACTGGTGTGTATATACTGAATGGGGTAGGGAAGGAAGGTCCTTCCTATTGCTATCCCATATTGTGCTTGGTGAGCTGCATTGTTGGGAAGAGAGAAGTGGTGTGTTAAATTTACCGAAGTGTAGAGATGACATTATTGACGCATGCAGTCACGATGAATAATAGCTTTTTAATAGTAAGAAAGAAATTGATGTAGTAGTAGAGAATTACATGCCTTGCATTCTCAGGCAAAATGTTAGAGCATTAGAGTCCATCTGCCACCCTGAAAGAAGCAACTGGGTGTTGGACTTGGAGATGCACCCGTCCAGTGTTCAGTTGGCACAGTTTTTGACAAATTCAGTGTGGGAGCCTGCTAGTAACTTGGAAAGTTGATGCTGGTTCTTGAGCAGCAATACCATTTTTTACCTCATTTGTTCTGATAAGTATGCAATACATGAAGTAAATATGTGAACATTGCCAAGGGAAACTCTGTGCCTGGTGCACACCCGCACCACCCTCTTTATTAGTTCTTTAAATGGGATGGGGGCACCCAAACCTGCCAACGATGCTGTACAACCTTTTGCGTTCTGACTGTTCTTCAAGAATAAGGTGGTTGATGTTTTGCCTGTGCTCATTTGTTAGTTGTTCCTCTTCAGCACTTCCTTGATCAACTTCAAGCATTGTCCTCTTCCTGCAAGGACTTGGCATGAAGTAGGGACCCTATGCTCTTGAAGCAGGAGATGGAAGTTTTTTGTTAGATTCTTTTGTTGCTGGTTCATCCATGATCTCGTGTTCCTCTTTAGATTTGGTGAGTTATATTTTCTTTATCTGCAAAGCTCTCCTGTCACCCTTTCTAACCATTCTTAGCTACTCACGCCTTTGGCAGTCCTCAAGGAAAGAAGCAGCACTACTTGAGAAGCGCAATGTGGTGAAACTTGTTTTTCACATAGAAGAGCAGTACAGCTGCCTGCATGTAAAAAGGCTGGTTACTCTGGTTGTTTCCTTTCCTAGTGAATAGGTTGCCCTGATCAGCTGGAGTGAGACCTTCCTATGTTAATGTTTGCTCCCAGAAGCTGTACTTCTGAGTCTGCTAGAAGTTGCTTTATAGTGGGAGATGSACTGGCACTAGGACTACTGGAAGCTTATATTTTACATGACAGCATAATAGTAAATTTAGGTGAATGCTTTAAAAACCTTCTGCAAGCACTGAGATACAAAGCAGTCATTTGTCTTGGCTCCTGCTTCAAAGTAACTGTTTTCCACTCTCTTTGCTTTGCTTCCCTCAGATTATGCAATTTGAAGATCAACAAGCAGATGCTGATCAAAATATATTTATAGCAGCTTGTGATACAGAAATAATTCCTTTTTAACAATGGGTTTGTTTGCTGAATCTGAGTATTGTTCCTTAATATTTACTTGGAATGATTTTATTCATGCGTTGGAAATGTTGCTGAGCTCCAGTCCTTTGCTTATTGATCAGGATAGAGTGTTTGTATCAGCACTGAAGATTGAGCTTTATAAAGTACATAATAGATGCATGACCTTTTTTGTTTATTAAAAAACAAAAAAACAAAACAACTTACAGCAGAATGTCTAACTCTTGGTTTAGACAAGGCCTYGCTAAAATGACATATTGGATAATTATAATTATAGAATTTAACTTGATCAAATGACATCCTGGGTGAGAGTTGCCTGTTAATAACAATGTACTTTTATACCACCTTATTTTGGAAAGGCAGCTTTCTGCAGTATTTCCAATGTGATGTATGAGTTTAATATGAGGGGTATTTAGAGCCGTAGTCTAACTCCCTGCTTTGCCTGCTATGTAAGAAAAGTGTGCTGGCAATTGTACAGTCCTTATTGCACTGTAATAGGTGTTTATGTAATACACAGTGAAAGGCGCAGGTGGGCTTTAAGGATATGCTCTGAAAAGAAAGCCTTTCTGTAGGACACGGYGTGAGTGAAGTGGTAGAAAAACAGATTAAGCGGTGCAGAAATTCTCACATTTGAAATTCAAAAATTGAAGGCAAGGTGTAAGTCTGAAGAACAAAACCAGAAAAAGGGATAGTATTTAAGAACTAAAAAGCTGTAGGCTAATGGTAGATCTTTGTATAAACTATAGAGTTGAGGGGAAATTACAGTGTTAGAGGAATAGGTGTTCCCAAATTCCCCTTCTCACAGAGCAGTTTCTGTTCCAGAGACTTTGCTTTACGGGAAGTCAGTATGATCGTAACTGAGAATGAAGCCTACAAGGAATGTTATTTGAAAATTAGGGGATGTTATTTGAAAAACTCAAGTTCAGTGAGTTGCCACCACTGATTGTTCATTAATTGAAAAAACTTTTTCAAATGGTTTTGTGTTGCATATTATACCCTGAGTAGAAATTGTGTGTTGCTCTGAGTGGAATATCTGCTACTATGGTTCTTATTTCAGTTAGGAACCAAAGGGGATGTTAATATGAGGTATCTTTTGAATTCTTATTTTTAGCCTGGAAATAGGTTGGAAAGCTAAGACTTTAATCACTGGTATCACTTCCGTATAAAGAATTTGTAGTACATAGTTACAGATGTATTTTAAGTGTTTTGTAAAAATAGGCCATTCAGAAATTAAATATCTTAGAAATGATGCATTTCCAGAAATGAATGAGCTTGAGGAAAGCTAACCTTACTAGCAAAGATGCTTGAAAAATAGGGTGTCAAGTTTGTAGGTAGTCTTGTCTGTTTTTGCCTGTTAAGTAGGCAGCTCATCTGCAAGTGGGATTATCTTAGCCCTTTAGGTTACAGAGCTAAAAATACTCTAAATTTCTACTTTGCATCTAGCTTGTTTAAGATGTAGCACTGAATCAGTTGACTGGGTGCCCTGGAAATGCACCTATTACTTGTTTGTCTCTCCCTGTGCACTCCCCACTCCCCATAAGTATCTCAGAACTATTGATGGAACCATAGACACTTTATTACCAGTTTAGATGATGAAACCCTGTTTGAGTGCTTTGTCTTTAGATATTGAAGAGCTCAGAGGAGGGGATGCTGAAGGATGGAGAGGATTTGAAAGACTACTTCCACTACTCCCACCTTCTTCTTTACTCAATCTTGGAGTGGTGAAATGTGAAACAACTACAGGCTTACTTGGGACTGGGAAAAGAAGGAATTGATGGAGATTTGTCAGAAGCATCCCACAGAAGTATCTCACTTCCCGATAGCAAACTGATCGGTTGGTCCTTGCCTGTGCCCTGAGAATAAGGGGTCTCAGGGGCCTGGTGTCTCGGTGTAGAGCCCAGACTGGTTTAACAGGGCTGTGGTCTGGGGAGTGTCATGGAAGAGCTCATTTCCATAGGGGGGAGCCTGGGGAGGGTGAACGAGCTGCTCTGTGAGTCCTCTGGGGACCCAGCTTGTGTCTGACCCAGTGGGGCTTCCTCCACTGCAGCAGGAAAGGCAGGGGTGGTGAGCTGCGCACTGTAGGGTCTTAGGCCTCCTGGTGCAAGTAACAGAAACTGTAATGCTTTGAATTACCCAGTGTTGGATGGATACCAGTACTGCAAGCCAGAGTGCCATGCTCACCCACCTGCTGCAGGCTGAGCACCCAGGCAGCTCCTCTTCTGTCCTTGGGTTGTGCACTCGCGGTTTCCTTTTGTTCCTACAGAACAAAACACGCTGGTGCTGTTCCAGCACCTACTGCATGCATCCTTCTAGGCTGAGTGGAATGCTACTTTTAAAAATACTTATTAATAATATATGTGGTTGCACAAACTAAGCACTGTGTACTTCTCGGACTTGAAGTTGATGGCTTGTGAAGATGCTTCGCCCAATATCAGTATGCGTGGCTCTGCATAAGATGAGTTTCTTAACTTTTGCGTGGTGTCCAGTGTTGGAATCAAGTTGTTATTGTTCTCATTTATACAATTTGGTGCATTGTATTATACATTTTTGTTTAAAGGCCTATAGCTGCTTTTTGGTATGACTTTAATTTGGGGAATTTCTTCTCGGTCTCTAACATATGTTAATGATTCAAATGTAGTGTCCAGTCAACAGTTCACTTTTAATTAAGATTAGTTTTTGTCTGGCAGTGTTTTTAATTGCCATCATCACTTAAAAATGGACATTCTGCAATTTTCTTTTAATGAAATCTGATGACTTTGATCATACAATTTCTGAGATTATTCCTCTCTCTGCAAGCACTTGGAAAGAGGGGCAGCCTGCTTGAGATAATTGTCTTGTAACTGTACAAGGTCACGGCTGTGTCAGCTTCTCGCAGCTGTGACAAATTGCATCATCTCTTTTGGATAAACACAGACTTATTGCAAAGGTTTGGCTTTATTTGATAAAACACAGTGTGGGTTGAACTGTCTTTGTTAACAGCACTAGTTAGCTTGATGTTTTGGTGTATCATCCAATGTTGACTGCTTGAAGTAAAAACTGGATTCTGTTTCACTTTTTTTTTTTATTGTAAGTTATCTTGCATCTGGAGAGTCCTGGAGCCAGYTCTTCCATGCAGTTTGTGTGTGTGGTGGTGTGTTTTTTGTTTTTAACACTGGTATCCTAAAGCAGCAAGGCATGTTTAAACAGCTGGCATCATCTGTGCCTGCTTAAAACTGTTTGGGATATTCAGGGTATGTAGAATCATGCAAAGTCTCGATGCTATACCATCCCCCACCAGTGGGCTGACAGGCGGCTTTTCTGTGTGATAATCCTTTTGCCACCAAGCCCATTAGAATAGTAATCTTCAAACTTTTGCTGATCTGCTGGCAATGATACAGAGGAAGTAACATGCTGCGCATGTCCATTGGCTCCCCTCTTCATTTTCCTCTAATAATTTTGAAACCCTTTGGCCCACAAGTGCTTTTTTGGGGGGGATGGGGGTGGGGAATATATAACCCTGTGAGTATGAACAATGTTGGGAGTCCTTGGAAGTAATATCTTGCCCAGAAGTGCTGTGCTAGGAGCCCTGCCTCAGGATGCTGCTTTATGGCCAGGAACTCTTAGGGCAGTTAAAGCTCCAAGTAGTCCTCTTGAATTAAAAAAGAAAAAGGGGGGGGGGGAAGCTAAGAAAAACTGAAGCATCTGTTAGCACTTCAGATCATAACTGATAACTGTTGCCAAAGGAAACCTGCAGCAAAGCAATGGACATAAACTGTGTGTTGAGTTAGTGAGAGGTCTGCACTCTTTAGCTGGACACCTGAGGAAGTGGCCTGCCATTGAACAGGAGCTGCTGGAGGTTGGGCACTACTCGGCGTTTGGCTCTGACACATTCCCAGTGATATGAATAGACTTTTCACGTTGCAGCACGTAAGCAGGATGAGAATGTGAATCTACTACAGCACTGATGAAAACAACATATGTTTAGTTTTATGAAGACTTAAAGACAGATGGTGACCCATAGGATAATTATGTAACACCCAAGATTCTCTTAACAAATCTTTTTATAATAGTTGTGATAATTACTCATAAGTAGCCAGTCACTTAACTCTTCCTCTGTTTCCTAAATAGCACAGGGATCTAGTTTAGCCTCACATAAACTCTCAGATGAATTTGTTCTTTAGGCTAGGTCATTTTTTTGCACTTACCTTGCTGTCTCTGCAGACTTCCCTTGCTCTCAACAAAAGGCACAAATGGTGGGTGTTTCTGACCAGTCAAGTGAAATAAAGCTGAAAGTGTCACCTCTCTCTTACAGCTACCTCTTCCTGGGTCACTGTTTTCTTTGCCTCCATGGATTCTCGGTATGTTTTACTCCTCCCAAACTCTATGTCCAAAGGGATTAACATTCCCCTAAGAAATTGGTTATTGCTTCTTGTCCTGGAGCCTGACTTGGAGGAATGGAGTACAGAATTAAGATGTGTCTTCTGGGAACTGCTGACTCTCATCCACGATTTTACCCCTACTTGTTCAGCTGTCATCTTGGCTGCTTCTTGCATGACTCTTCAACAGACTAGGAAGTTTTGCAGAATTGTGGAAGAGTTTTTAGGAGATGGAGCAAGCTGGACCAGCCACTTCTGAGGCATCAGCATTGCAGTCTTTGAACCACCACTGGCCCTCTCTGCCCCCTGACTAATCCTGCATCAAGATGAAATGCCTGCCATTGAGGACAGCCGCCTTTTGTTGAGGAGTTTCAGGGGTGGGTTTAACAACAATGTCAAGTTTTCTTTTTTTCTTTTTTATTCTTTTTGTATGCCCTCCCCCCCCCCCCAACTGCCAAGGTAATCCTTTCAGTATCCAGTAACTTGTAACCCATCTGCTTTTGGTATTTAAAGGGCAATTTGCCAGCTGGATACAAGCTACAGGTCACTCCTTGACTGGTGTGAATTTAAAGAGGGAAAGGAGAGAGAAGTATTTTCTAGCTTGTTACTTGTATCGTGTTTGTGGCCAATTCCTGCTTTTTCTAGCTAAGTTAATATGCAGGGCAGGGATTTAGATGCAGGCCTTGTTAAGCAGGCTGACTGAGATTAAGGAGATCTTAAAGAGGGAAGGGACAGAATTCTACTAACACAATATTTTCAGTGATGGTAACCAGAAATAGGAGTGTATATTGAGTGTTAGCCAATTTGTCTGCAAAGTGTGCTTCTTGCTTAAAGGCCTCTTTGTGTGAAGCCATATCCCTGCTTTCCCCAAAGGAAGCATTGATAGCTTCCTTGCTAGCCATGGACCTATACCAATCAAAACAGATTAGGGTTTGAAGAAGTAATTATAGGAAATACAGCAGCAAAAGTACTTCAGTAAATGCCACTACAGTTGCTCAGCTGGAGAAGTACTAACATTGTGTCCCTTTGGGACACCACACTTCATCCTCAGTGGTAGCTGAGTCAATCTGCCCTTGACCATTTTACTCGTGTAAGCTACAAGAAAATTCCTTACAGCAAGGGCAGCTCAGAGCTGCAAAAGAGTAGAGCGAGGGAGCTTGTGTTCGCTAGGTCATTACTCCCTGAAAACGAGACTGTCTTGAGAGTCTGTCATGTGAGCCTGTGGACAGAGTAACCTTCTTTCATGCCGTTGTACAACAGTGTGAGTCCTAAACAAATCCTCTCAAGCAGTAAGCTGGAAGCTCATCAAAGGCTTCTGCTTGCCAGGGCTGTATCCATCCAGGCAAGGATCCTGGAAACTGTGCATCCACCTGTGGGAGCACAGATGGGGAAAATATTCTTTTTTTGGGGGGGGGGGGGGGGGGGGTGCTCTTTGTAGATAAAGGTATTTATAGGTTACTAATTAAAACATTTCAATAATAATAGATTAGGGAATATCTTCCTTCCTAAGCTCAGTGAATTTTTTGAGCTCCTAATTAAGAAATGCCAATTTGTTACAGGTCAGCAAAAAAGTTCCTGCTTTTTTAGGGGAAAGCATTCCCCTAAATTCCTCTTTGTTTCAATATGAAATTTCTTGGATAGGTGGTAACTTGGTTCATTTTCTTGCTCTATCTGCAGAAGAGATTCGGATCAAATCCAGCCCCTGGCTCTCACTGAGGAACTGAGCAGAGTCTGTAGCATGCCAAGCAAGTTTCCAGGTTGCTGAGCTCTTGATTGCTCTGTGATGATACCTTTCATGATTACCATCAAAGAAACCTGTTGGTATCTCAATCAGGAGGGAAAGCTTTTTGTTAAGATGCTTGGACTCTTGCAAGATATTAAAATTGTCTTTTATAGCTCTAATACATTTTGCCTTAAAACTTTAGAATATACTTTTACATTATCCTTGCTTTTCATTTAAACACTTAGCTCATTTCTAATGGTCTTTTTCTGATGGTATATGCTCTGATTATCAGCTGTGGCATCGTTCTGAATCAGCATTGGCAGCAACTGGTAGCAGTAGGGTTTCTTGTTTGCTTATGCAYGTAAGACAACATAACTGCTTTTACTGCAGGTGACCAGTGGGTTGTTATCCTTGAGGCCCTCAAAATGCTTGCTGATTGGCATGCAGTTCCTTCTTAGTTCAGAGCCCCTGGTCATACAGCTGCGCTTCGTCTCATGATGGTCTCGTCTTCTCTGTTCATCTGCCTCCATGACTACTTTCCTCACCTGCCAGTGCTCTAGGTGACTTGTAGTCTCACTCTTTATTTTCCTTGCATTTACTAAAAGCAGTGTGACTTAGAGTAGGCACTTAATATACAAACTCACGAATTAAAATCTAATCTGTTGGATGGCAGTGAGATTTCAGTTCCAGAGCTACCATCACTTTTTTTATGGCATCTTTTTCCTGTTCTTCAGTATTTTTCTCCCCCCATTTATTGTCAGGACTGGTAGTTTTTATTGAATTTTACTGAGTATTGCTGTTCAGTGATATTCCAAGATAGTCAAAGTCAACATTTCTAAACCAATGGTATAAATAATTGCACTCCACTTATAATGGAGAGCTGCTCTTGACCTCTTCTCCCATGTCCTACTTCATTTCGGCCTATTAAGATGACTCCAGGTTCTCAGCCATGTCCCTCTTGTGTACAGGGGACTGGCTGGTACCTGGACAAATTAGTATACAAATTTTGCAGTAAAAATCGCATAGTAACTTTTGTGGTGCGCATCTTATGAAGCCCATTCAGAAATGAGATGTATCTTGTTCTCTGATCAGTTGGTCATTCTGTAATTAAGTATGGTTTGTTCATAACATAAGTCACAAAGGCACATAGCTTATATTTGTGAGAATACATAAATATTTGTTGATTATTTGTTTTGAGAGCATTCAGAATATTTGTTTTGGTTCTTCACTATAAAGAACTCCCAAATTACTGTTGGATTATTTGTTTGTTCAGAGTCAGTGTTACGTGTTTTGATTTATATTATTTGCTCTGTGAGATCTGTGGCTGGGACCAGGACACCTCTGGTCAGCAGAAATCATCATTACTCTTTCAAGTCAGCTTATGGAGCCTGCTGCAAGACTTGGGAGCATGATAGGATCACGAGGGATCAACCACCCAGGAACCTCTTCCCAGAACTTGGAGACATGAGCTTTCTACTTATGTAGCTTTCATGTCAGCTACCTTTTAACCCCAACTGGAAATTGCACATCTTCCCTCATTGCCTAACGCATTACACATAGTATTATGTGCTTATTAATTATTGAGYTATATGTATCCTATGAAGAGCTTTGTGAGGCTGAGACAGGCATTACTTGTATTCGCAATTGTTTGTTTGCCCTTCTTAAGATGCGCTATACAAGTTCAAGGGAAGGTCGATCTTTTAGACTGAACTAGAAAGCTTCCTTATCTGTGAATAAACAAATTGGCTCTCCAGGAAGATGGACTGATAAAATACAGTCGTAGCAAGGGGATTCCTAGCATTGCCAGCTCAAGTTCAGAAAAATCCTAAGACTCCAAAATACAAGATCCTGATAGAATTTTGGAGTAATATTTTTTAGATTTTTTTTTTCTGTACTTGTGAAGACTAATGAGCCAAACAAAACTGAAAATTTCATGTAACAAATAACGAGTTACTAGTAGCTGGAGCTTTGTGGAAAAACATAAATATTATGAAGGCCCATAAACAGCCTGAAAAGTTGGTGGCTCTGTATTTTGAGGACTTTCTCTAGTATTGAGATCTGAGAAAAGGCTGTAAGGGCTTCAAGTAGCATTGCTCCTTGTTAATCCAAAGGAGCTGAATGGTGATGACAAATCAGCCCTGCAGGAACAAAACTCTGGTCTTTTTTTTTTTTTTTTTCCCATAGGTAGGAAACCTCACCGACGTTCCTATGGAGTGGAGGGAGATGCATTTGTTTCTTGGGTGAAGATTATGGGTCAGATAAAGTGCAAATTGACAGAAGTTTGTTTCCTTCTCTGGAATAGTCTGGGAAGGAGAAGGAAGCACCTTCTGCTTAGAAGGCGCTTGAGCAATAAATCATGTCTGGAAAGGTTCTGTTATTTGCAGTATTCAAAGGTTGTTGCAAGTTCTCATTAATACATGTTGAAATAACCTAACCTATGCTAGAATAATTCATGAATGTCTATATATGTGTATATATATTTTTAATTGTTTTATATCACAGAAATGCCTCAACATTTGTTTTTCTTGGATTTTTCCAACCTGCTTTGCTTTGGTCTTGGACCAGACAAGGTAATGTTTTTCTTTACAAATGATCGTTTTCATTTGAGTGAAAGAAAAAATCCTGAACATTCGGATATAAATGTAACTGTAGCAGGCACTTGTCATATTTTCAAATTATCTTTTATTTCCCTCTGGTAGCTTATATGTGACTTGTTGTAATGTAACTTCTCTAATGGCTGTGGGGAATATATGCAAAAGAAAGGAATTATGACATAAAACAGCAATATGTTGCTGATAAATTTTGACAAAAATATTTATGTATCTTATGTGCTCCTTAAAAGTTAAGAATATGTTTTATTAATCATTTTTGGGGGATAGCTGAAGAGGGCTAGAGTTTAAACTGTTGACATTGCTGTGATGAGTGGGACACTTGTCAGCATTTTGCAATAGCATATTCTCTCACGTTTTTCCCATTGGTGCAGCTTTTGTCTTTTTTTTTCTTAGGAGTCAGATCTCTTAAAAAGTCTCTGCCACTGCAAGGCGAACTGCACTAACGTTTCTTCCTTTCTAGACCATTGAATTGTGTGAAAGGTACAAGGTTCATGAGAAAAAGCTTGTAAGTGGCAGGTAGCTGGGTTGTGATTTACACACCATGGAAATCTGTTTAACAATTGTGGGCCTTCAGTGCACATGATTCCTAAACAGATCTATTGTCTGTCGCAGCCCGAGGACAAAGGCACTCATACAGTCAAGAAAATGCTGGCTAGGAGAAGTGAACTAGCTCCCTTTCCAGCCTGTGGACAAAAGTAGACTTGTCAGCTTTCTGATCGATTGCAATGTGGTAAAAATCTTTTTGCGGTGAGGAAAAAATGCAACTTTAAAAGATAGTACTGAAGGTGTTGAGGCATGAAGGATAATAGGAGTGTGTACACCTGAATTTGGGGTCTTACATTGGTCTGTTTGCTTTGCACTGCTTTGTCTCAGCCCCAAAACTTTCAATACATGCAACTTGCTTTTGTGACAGGAAAAAAGCTTTCAGCTGAAAAGCAAAGAATGTCTATTCATTGAAGGTGTAGGAGATGGGTGAGAGATGGCAAAATAATTACAATGATCATTTGTAAAGTGGTCTATACTAACTTGAGTTATAACTTATTTTACAATTTTTTTTGCGGTATTTGCCCTTCTAGAATTTTTTTAACCCTGTCTGAACTCCTTACTTGAATTTCAGAAAGATGCGAAAAGAACTTTGAAGCTGTATCAATTTTTTAAATTCTTTTGTTAATACTTTTAGAAGTAAATGTTTTTTGGGACTGATGAGATCTTTAAAGAAAGCTTCTTGAAAGGTCAGAAACATATCATCTCACTGGGCAGGAAGGCTAAGAAGTTCAGGACACGTTGTGTTTAGCTGAGTAAGGAGTTTTAGTGAACTAAAATGTAAAAAAAGGGTGTAAAAGAAATAGAATTGAGGACAGGCAAGACAGAAGGGAGCACAGGGGCGTTGAGTGCACACTTAGGGATGCTATCAGAAAAGCCAAAGTGGAATTGAAGCTACTGAGCTAACTGAGGCCATGAAGGTGAACTAGAAAGGCTTCTGCAGGTGTGCTAGTAGCAAGAAAAAGTTCAGAGAAAATGTGGCTCTGTTGTTGAATGGGGAGGCAACCTGGTAATGGGCAACATAACATAGGGGAGGCTGAAGTGCTCGGGGCTTCCTTGGCCTTCGTCTCCGTAAGCAATTTTTTTTTAATAGCCTTTTTTTTTTTAGCCATGCTTTGTAAGCCAACAATCATTTTTCTTGTGTAGATACTCTAAATGATCCATATCTTTCTAGAAGTTTAGTACCCAAAATTAGATGCAACACCCAGCTAAGCCTTACAAGGACTGAATACAGCATAAGGATTACTGTCTGTATTTTGCAGGCTATATTGTTTCATTTATAAACTCCTACCTGAAGCTTGCCTTTTTTGTAACAGCTTTTTACTGTTGACTCATGCTAAGCTTATGATTTACCACAGGCCTTTAGATCAGTTATTCTTTTTTTCCCTCATTTTTTTATTCTTAAAGCGATTTAAAAAACAAAGCAAAAGAAAAAACTTATTTTTACTGATATCGGTTCAGTAGAGAAGTAGCGTGTGACTAGATTTGTCAGAGAGGGGCACAGTTCTCATGGTGAAATTGCAGCAGTGCTTTGCTGTGGCTGCCCCAGAGTGAGACAAGGATGGGAGAAGGGGGATCCTCTGCAGATGTATGGAAACGTATATCTGGGACCTGGGCACAATTTACTTGCAGTGAAAGTCTTAACAAGCATCAGCTATTTGAGTAATGCCATGTCAGATCCTTTTCTAAGGAATTGCCAGGTACTCGATTGTTCTCTGTGCCATACTGTTGCGCTTGATTAAGTCTGCGTTTGCATAGTTCCTTGCACGTTGTCTCCACTGAATGGCTTATTTCATTCTGTCAAGATCTCTGTACTCTGTCAAGATCTCTGTACTCTGTTAAGATAAGCTTGAAGCCTCCTCCTAAATGCCATATGAAAACTTAATCAAGATGCCGTTTTCCCTTATCCTGGTTGTTAACAAAAATATTGAATAGTACTGGATGTATTGCAGGCCCCTGTGAAAACTTGCTTGTCACATCCTTCCATTTTGGCAGTGAAGGACTGATAATTACTTGCTGAGTAATTTTTTTTTCTCTTTTTTTGTTTCTCCTTCCCATTCCACACTGTCCTTCTAGTAGCTTCCCTAAAACCACTTTTCTCAAACTTGATTATAAGGGTGTCATAATTCAGACTCCTGCAAAATACTCGTGACTAGTCTTGCTAGGTAGCAAATAGATAGATAGATAATGGGGCCCAGCACAAGCACAAGAGAACTTGTGGGTGGATATTGCTGTAGGATTAGGATTTTTACTTCRCATGTTAACATTAATCAAAATAGTTTCAAGTGCAGATTGCACAGCTGCAATGTCTATGTCCTCAGGGAAACTCTTCTTAATCAAAATGCGGTGGGTGTCTTGTAAGTGCACCTGAAGCGCGTAATGGAAATGCAGTCTTGGAGCATGGGGTGAGAAGAATAGTCTTTCTAACAAATGTCAGTTTTTATGTGAGAAGGAATACAGAGACGGCTGTCAGATATTTTTTTCTTTGCCTGTTATGTTTCTTTTCCTCCGAAAGGAAAAGAAGCTACTGTTCATTATTTAGGTTGTTCCAGAGCTGTGATTGATATTGGAAATTTGATTAAATATCTGAAGAAATGGTTATTCTATTCCCTTTTCAAGGGGAGCAAGGAAAAACATGGTAGAGCTGGTCATCAGGAGCCTGTATTTTGATTCTGATCTACTCTGTAAGCTGAAGAACAGCAGCAGTTTAAAATTCCATTTCTAGCTCTCCTTTTTTCTCCCCCCCCTTTTTTTAATCACTTATTCAAAAAAATACCTTAAAGGACTCCTAAAGAAAAATGTAAGATTACTTAAGGAAAGAGTACCTTTTGAAGTTTTTAAGAATATTGAGTCTGATTTCAAATATCTGATATGCTTTAAATACCCTGCTGATTTTGATGTTATAATTGTCAACATTTGTTGCCATCTCATTATGGGAAGCAATAACTGTTTTGGTGAACAAAGGCAGTGTTCTGGAATGAAAAATGAAGCTTTTAAAAATCCTTCTGTTTAAAAATCATGCTGTTCCCCTCCTCCCCCTTTTTTAATTACCCCTAGCAAACAAAAGAACTCTAATTTCCCCCCCCCCCCCAACATAAAGGAATCCAAACCCTAGGCCAAGGACATTTTAAGTTGAGAATATCCTTTAAATACAGTAATTATTGTGACTGCACAGCAAATATTCTGTTAAAATGACATGAAATTAGTAATACTGCTTAAAGCAGATGATTTACATGAGATGTTCTAGGTAGATATGTTTTGCAGCCTTTGTTGCTAATAATAATGTCAGAGAACATTGAAGAAAGAACATTTTGTCACTGAACAGAAAATTCACAGGATGTCATGTTGCAGGGCCTGGGATGGTCATTAAATGCTTTTCTGGTGTCTCTAGAGAAGCAGATTAAAGCTCGCTGCTGCCTAAAGGCACATCAAAGCAAGTTTCTGTTTTGTTTTAAAATATTCTGATGCAGTGAATGCAATGTGCAATGGAAAACTGAGATGGAAGAAAGCTGCTGCCCCAGAACGGGTGCTTTGTTCCAAGTCTCATTTCATAGTGGAATTTCTCTTCTGAGAACTGGGTGGACTTGCAAARCAGATGAGTAAATCTGGAACAGACAAGGTAACGGGTAGCTAGTCCTGCCATAGAGAGAAATGTTAACAGGARCCTCTACAGAATTTTTATTTCTTTTCCTTTTTTATGTTGTTGCTAGTATCTTTTCAAAGGCTTGTCTGAGTCTCATCTGTGATCCCCACTCCTACCACCTTGGAGTTCCCGGGTATGTGTGTGTATTTTAACTAATTATTTATTTTTAAATTTATTTCTGATGCTAAATACGACCAGGCTTAGTCCTGAGTCTGGTCAGTACTTCAGAATACTCAGGCAGGGGCAGGGACGTGCAGCTTGCAGCAAACACGCTCAGTGCTTCTGCTCTCTTGGGGTCCTCCACGACATTATGGGGCTTTGCAGTGCAGATCCTGAATGCGCTTTCATTAGGACAGGCAAGGAGAAAAGAAACTAGACAGCACAAGTCATGGGACCCTGCCGTACTTTGCTTTTCATGTTCTTTTACTTTGCTTTATCTTTCACTTCTGTTCTTTCAGGCTGGTATTAAGGGGCGGGGGAGGGGGAAGCCTGTCAGCAAGGTAATTACATCTTTTTAAGGTATAGCTGTCTGCTTGTGACTAAAAGGTATCAAAACAGCCTTTACCATCCTGATGCTGATGGAAGTTTGTCAGGTGCAAGTGGTTTGAGGCTGGCGTTAGGTTTATTTTCTATTGGCGCATAAGATGGGCCACTGCATCTCTCTTGTGTCTCCTCTGGGTTTTGCTAAATCTTGTTTATGACAACAGTGCCACTCCATTACAACTGCATTTATCTTTCTTCTCCCTCCTCAATATCATCTTTTAGTCTTCTGAAAATCCATCAAACAGTGGAATTTATTTCTCTGCTCCTAATACCATATAGCTAAAACCAAATGAGTGTTAGCAGTATTGCTGAAACAAAACCTTTGGAAATACTTTTCAGAAGCTTTTTTTTATGTTCAGTATTAAAAATGTTAGTGGTAGCAGTCCAGCAATAACTTGTTATAAAACCCCAAATCCRGTCTTATTTAATTTGATATTAAGAAACTGATGTTTCATTAGTGTTTACTCTTCCTGAGCCTGGGAAGCTCCTCTTTCACCTCTACACAAGAGGTGGTGGTGTGCTGGAGCATCAGGATTGAGACCAGCCTTGTCATGAAGAATGCAGTTTATTCAGATAGAACAAAAGACAGTAGGAAAAACTGAGGCATGGAGGGGACCTGTCCTGTTCAGGGTCTTGTTGCAGGTCAGTGGTGAAACTGTGGAGACCTGGAGTGTTGCAACTGCTGTCCAATGGCCTCGTCCGCCGGGGCTGCTTCGCAGGCCCTCCTGAGGCTCGATTTCACGATTTATATATGGAAGGTCATGCTGCTTCTGGCTGGCTGCCCTGTGGTGATCCTCTCATCCCTAGTCTCTTAGTTACACTTCTAATCTATAGCTTCAGTTGTTTCAGTCTTGTTTCCAAACCCTTCATAAATTTGAAGACTAACTTGAAATGAGGAAATGTTAATTTATAGAAGTATTTTACGCCAGATGATAATAAGCGGATCATTGAGCTGTCATGGTCTATCGTGTCTGTTGGACTTAATATAGAGACCTTTAATCAGCAGATTATTGACACTACATGGCAAACAGTCCAGTATGTCAATGAAAGTTCATGACCTTAGGAAATACTAATAAAAGTTCCTGATTCAGATTATTACTACTAAAAAAGAAAAAGGCATATATATGTTCTTGCAGTTGTTGTTTTATTTAAGGTCAGTGAAAGGTGAAGAAAACAGTAACTTGTAGCTCAGTCCCAAAGCTTTTTATCAGCAACTGTAGAGTTGTGCTGCTGCCAATATTCAATTTTGCTAAGCATGCAACAGTTTCCATATGTTGCAATTCTCTTTTGTGCTTTCATCTTCCAAAGTTATTTTAAGTTAATTTGACATAGTATGGATTTAAACAGTGTGAGTGTAGTTCTAAGCACTTATTTGTTTAACATTATTGAACCCTTAACTTTTCTTACTCACAGTGTAAGCTCTGTACCGAAGTTGCCTCTTTAACTGCATGTGTATAGGTATGTATCTCTGCACAAGCAGACCCCGCTGGGTTGGCGTGTGGGAGCCTGGGTGCAGGATACAGATACAGATGTGCAGAGTTACCACATCTGCCCTGGAATTTCAGCAGCGGCCTCTTGGACTTGCACCATTGCCATCTTCTGCCTTTCACACCACAGCGAAAACTAGAACAAGTGTTTTAAAACAACAGCTTGGGAACAGAAAAAACTACAGCTTTGATCCTGGAAGTCTGTAACTGACCATAAAAAGGAAAGAAAAACAACAAAACTGACTATGCTGGTTTGTGTTAAATAAATTTTCTACTTAGGGTTTACAGAAAAGAAAATAATCATAGGCTGAGGTTTATTTCTTACATTATTACAACTATAACATTTTGTTGCCTGTGCTAATTTTATTTTGGAGGGAAATATGTGTATGATTTATTGGCCTAATCTCCAGTTAGCTGAATTTAGTAGGCAGCTGAAATTTTAATAATGAAAAGGATTACAAATTAATACCAATAGACAATAGTTTTGAATGCTGAGTAAAGTGCTTTAAATATTAAATGGAACATGGGAATATGAAATGGGTTTATTTTTGGTTCTGTTCTTCRTTCAGCCAAACATAAATCGATTAGACACTGTGCTCCCTGTCTTCTAGTGTTCCCCTCTGCCCCATACGTTGGTTTTACCGGTCCCTTAGCTTTCACTTTGAAAGGGGGCTTGTTAGAGGGGCTGACTTCAGTCATGGAATAAAGCAACAACATATAATGAAATATGTTCATGTGTTGGGATTTAAAATTTTAACTTTTCGGGAAAAATACTATGCTTTCAAAATGATTTTCCAGAGCTCCTAAAATATATTGAAAGATCATATTGTCATAATCCGTTTATTGGGTGTTTTGTTTTTTTTTTTGGGGAGGGGGGTGAGGTGTGGTGGTTTTTGCTATAATGGCACCAACCTATTACTTCCATAAGGAATTTTCTCCCTATGAAAGATGAACGGCAGTAGCCTTATTAATTCAAAGCTATTACAAATAGCTATCTTGCTGCAATGCAAAGTAGTGGCAACTTGTGTAATTCTGTTATAAGAGCTGTTTCTTGGTACCCTTTCTTAATGGTATGGGAGGAATAGATGAGGGACTACTGGTTAAACTGTGTCA
This sequence comes from Apteryx rowi, assembly GCF_003343035.1. NCBI lineage: Eukaryota > Metazoa > Chordata > Aves > Apterygiformes > Apterygidae > Apteryx > Apteryx rowi. The sequence continues at coordinate 273,750 of NW_020450738.1, read as the reverse complement.
AGCCTCATAACAGAAATATATTACTGGTTCAGCAGTTGACATAGTCTGCCTTTGACTTTTTAAAAAATAAATAATGAAAACAGTTACTAATGTGCAAATTCAGGGCAAAAATGTAAAAGCCAAAATTGTAGCACAATTGAGGGGCATTTTTTATTTCTAAAATATCAAATGGACGGCACTGCATACGAAGTCTGGATGGCACTGATTGCTAACGCAGGATACTAAATGCACCCTCTGAGAAAACCAAGGGTGCCCAAGAGACCTCTGTGGCACTGGCAGTTATCATGCAGGGTTTGTAGCAAATTTAGGCTCTTTTGGAGCAGCAGCTGGAGCCCACAGCGTCCAAGTTGCCCATAGGTGCCTTGCGTGTTGGCAAGGGAATCCTACCATAGGTGTGGAAAAATGGAAGTGCATCATTTCTTGAGGAACAGGGCCAAGGTCATGAGCTTGCTCGGTGTGGAAACCCCTTGCTGTGCATAGGCTGTCTCTTCAACTTCTAAAAGCAAGTATTATCTTTCAGTGGTATTTTCAGGCTACATTTTGCAGGTTATGATAAGATGGTACCTTAATTTCTGTTGTGAAAGGAGACATCTTGCTAATGAGAACTTACCCAGATGCTTATCGTGCAGCTTATCATGCTGCATGTTGTGAATATGTGCTAAGAATAGCTGTTGTTTAGAGTAATTCCAGGGGACCATCTTGAATTGGGTCATTTTGCTTAGAAAAAAGCAACTTTTAACTACGCTATAAATATCAGAAGAGACTCGGACCTATGAAAATACGTTTTGGAAAGGAAAAAAAAAAGAAAAAAGGGGAAAAAACCAAAGCCCCGAGGTACGGGAAGTGTCTATTAATAGTTCCTGATTGTATTTTGTCTTTTATAGCCAGGAAAATATTCTTATTAATATGAAAAAGCTTATTTCTACAAAAATATGGTCAAGTTCTGATTTTGAATTTGCTACTATCTCAACTTACAAGACAGCATGTGTTGGGGAGGAGAACTTTTGTTCAAAGTTACAAATGTGTCTTTGTAGTRTGTATATGTGTGTACATGTGTACATATATATAAAATAAGTAAACATGCATTTTTTTATCTGTATTATTGTATTTCCTGTGCATCTCTGGAATAATAGAATGGCTGGATACCCAGAAAGTCCTTGGTGACAGGATTTGGAAGAGTGAATTAAGTGGAAAGTATATCCCAGAGCTTAAGCTGAGCTCTTAATTGTATTGCTTCTGTCAATTGAGATTGACCTACAGAACAACTGTCCTGCTGTTTTGTCATAAACTTTCAGTGTTTTTTAGCCCTGATTTATGTAAAGGCTGCATAGCAATACAGYGAGGTAGCCCAGCATCGCGTTTCTTTATGCTGTTTGTTGCAGTGTATGGGACAAGCTATGTGGGAGCTTAGGGTCTTCTGGTTTTGCTCCCGTGGCTATTGTTGATTCATAGGGCAGAAGAAGGAAGGGCACCGGGGTCTCAGTTCAAGTATGTCTCAAACTGATCAGTGAAGCTGTGTTGAGAAAGAAATGAATTTTACTTAATAAGCATATCTGAGTATATTCTTTGACTCAAACTGGATCAAGTTACTTCATATTTAATGAGAGCCGAGAATTAAGGGAATTCTTGAACTGATGAGACAAAGGGAAACATGATATAGCCTGGCTCCCCCCCAGCCCCCTGAAAAGAAGTGCGATCTGTAAGATATGTTAATTTTGCAAGGAGATAACAGTTAAGACAAACTTACTGAACTAATGCATTCTGTGAGAGAATGCAAAAATACAGGTAGCTATTTTGAGATGGAGGTGAAACCATTTCAGTTGCAAAACTGATTGCTTACAGATTATTGTGACAAGGCAGGAGATCTGGTAAGTGTTCTGACAACATTTGACTTAAAAATATTTTTAAAGAAGAGATGCAGCAATGTGACTTCAAATGCAATGCTACTATTTTTATCTTACTGATTCTGTGATACAAATGGATGGTTTCTGAATAAAGAAAGACCTTCTCGTTTACCATCATGTTTTTCTTTCTGATTCTCAGCTTAACTATATTTGTGTTGATGAAATGGTTCTTTTAAGTCAGGTACTATGCAAGTTAGCGGTAATTTTTGGGAGAATTTTCAAAAGCTTTCAGTAGCTCTTGGTTGCCATTGAAGACAAAARGGAGAATCTAGAGAACTGTGACAGAGTTCAGTATATTTATATATCCTGATTGTACATGTTCTACCTAGAGAACTTAAGTGACTCCAGATTTCTCCCTTATATTCGCCAATGTTTTAATACACTTTTTTTCGAACATTTCCTTTAGTTCTGTTCTACTCTATACCTCTAGACTGATAATTGATGCAGCATCTTATGGGAACAGACAGTTGGCTTAACCAGCAGCCAAAACCAATGTCTCTCTTAGTCACTGGAAATATTGTAGAGTGTGGGTTTTCTCCTTCTGCTGCTGCTTTCACAGCTCCAGCCTCCACACGGCCTCATGTCTGATCATAAGCTCTTTGTTTGTGCATAGAAGCGGTTATGGTGGCTGAGAGTGCAGGGGCTAATTTTGTGAAATGGGGCTTGTAAGTTCTGCAGTGCCTCCTTGGAGATACGTAACTTGTCAGCAGTTGTGTAGGAGAGTCAAGAGTAGGAGGGCTGAACGAGTCGGTGATAGACTAAACTGACAGSGTGGAAGTGATGTGATAGATCTGTTGTCCTGCATCCTTATATAAACATCATATATATTGACTGTAGGGCAGGCCAGTGAGACARCCCCTTTCCTTAATTTGATACGTATCTCTTGTACTCTTTCCTTCTGCTCTGACTGGGACAAGAGATAGTAGCGCCAATTCCTGTATTAACTGAAGCAAAAACTGAAAGCTATTGGTGATGTCTCTCATTCCTCACACATGCTGTTCCCCATTCTCTCTTTTTAATGCCCTGAGGGTGACTGCTATAGAGTATAATTGCCTGATTTCAGGCATTAAGATAGAGGAACTGACACACCACCCTGCAGTTGTTTGTTCTCTGCCCGTTTGGCAGTGACAGAAATCGAGCTGAGGTCACGCGAGTGCAGCCAGAAGAGCATGTCACTGCCAAGAATGCAAAGTTACATTACACTGGGCTCCTTTCATGCTTTCTGTGTGAATAGGGAGCAGCACTGTACCAAATGTCATGCAATTAATTTGTGATTTTATGGGACGCATTTGAATGGCCTGTGCTGAGAAACCCCACCTGAAGCTGGAAACACAGTGCATTGTGCTTTTGTGTGTGTATGTTGGGAATGCAACAGCTGTTCAAGTGAAGGTTGAAATTGCTAAGTGGCTGTAAGAGTGATTTTTGCTTCTGCGGCAAAGCAGTTACGAGCCCAGTCCTAGAAAACTCTCCACTTGCCGTTCATATGAAACAAGGCAGGTGATCTACCAGTATTGGGTGAATCAGATCCAGGTTGAGTATAATCTGAATGAAAAATCTAATCCTAAATAAATCCAGAGAGAAGAACTGCTAATTCCAAGAACGCAACATTTAGAGGAATAAATAAGACCCAACTATAACAATTGCACAATGGGCTGTTGAAGATGTTGCCTAGTTTAAAAAAAAAAACTGGCCTCAAAGAGCTACAAGACCTTGCATGGTCTTGTTTGCATGTTTGTATTTAAGTGCATACTCACTGGGATGTCTTCTCTCTCTCACATTGTTTAGGCCAAAGTATAGTCAATGAAYTTGCAGTCTTTACTAACAGGCCCAGCGATGCTGAAAAAGCATTATGGGTTCATATACAAAAATCCTGAGAACCCAGATTCACTGCTGAGTATTGTTGGGGCACGGTGGGGTCTTGCATGGGAGCTGTAATGTATGCTCTAACTTGTACAGTTGGACCCTGCCGATGCCAGTGTTGATATGACACATAGAGGAAGGCAGTCATTTAGCAGGTTGCAGCTGTACTGAACACTGTTACTGGTGTTGACCATTGCGGACACTGTATAGAAGTATGGGATTGTGGGAAACTTATAGAAAACTATTACATTCTTTCTGAGAATGTTTTACTAAATTAAATGTCCTAAAATCTTATTTTGACTTTTCCATATCCAGTCACCTTGGTGGCTCACTGATGCATATAAATTCAAGGCTGTTTTCTGTTGTGTTTCCAACAAATAAATTTTTGACTTATAGCAGATATTTTCTTGCTCCTGAAGTATATGATATTGTGCTTAGATTGTTAAATTCCATTCCATCTGTATGTCCCATATGTTCAACCCTCCTACTGCTCCAGTTTGTGGTCACCCTTCTTTACAACGTGAGGGAAAGGGCACAAAGTATTGGTGCAGATTTCTTGCTGGGAGCTCCACAGTCATGGTGACAGGTGGTACAACTGTGTAAAGCTGAAGACGACCCTTTCTCTCCCACTTGTTCTTTACGTAGCCCAACACAGGATTAACTGTGGTGTATATGTGTTGGGGAGGACCAAATTTCAAGTTTCTTCCTGTTTCCTGATATTTCAGTTCAAATGAAGAAATATCTAAAAATATGAAAACACAATTAAAGGAAAATAATGATGCTCTGAAAAGTTGCTTACATCCTTGTAGTGGGTGAGCTACAGCGCAGATTAATGGGGAAGCTTTCCAGTCTGATCTGTTTTGAAATGGAAGCAGAATGCTTGCACTGAAAGCAAGCAAGCAAATCTTTATGGATTTTCCTGAGTGCATTAGTCATGATACAAATAGCTCCAGTTTTTTCGGAAAGAGGTCAGTAGATGAAATTATTGAGAAACAGGAGAAAGATGTTTGAGATTGCTTTTCCTTACTCACTAATTTTTTGTTTTGTTTACATTTACTTCTTGAGTGTTTGGAAGCAGCTTCCAAATATGCTTGCTCTTGAGCAAAAGCAGGGGCTGAAAGCTGGAAAAGTTGTTAAGAACGGTTTYCTCTCCAAATTCTTCTCTGGGAAAATAAGTCGCTACCTCAAGCTGTCTCCTCTCCTGTTGCCTGTGTTTTTCTCCTGGTTAGTGGCTGGAAAGCAGAACTCTGATGACATTGCCCTTGGGTAAAACTTCAGTAATGTGTTTCAGATGATAAGCCGTTTTTCCATGTAGTGCTAGGCCTGCCCTATTGTGCAAAATGCATGCCAGCTCGGATTCAAACTGCAGTGCAAGCCAGGAGGTGTTGAACTCGGTTTAGCAGTTTGCTGCTGCATACATTGTCCTTTATGCTTGAGCTCAAGCTTTTATCCCATCTCTACCAGGGTACCTTCTCTACATTGGTATTTTTAGCTGGAATTAGATGTGTCTGGTTAGCAGCTGAGGCACACCTTCCTTGCTTTATCATTAGAATAACCTGTTACCAGGAGTCTGTAGTCCTTAAGGAGATTAAACTTTTGAACAGTGTTGAGGAGAAAATGTCGTGTGCCTTTGCTTCCATCACAGGTTGGTTAGAGCATGCTTTGCTTGATCTCTTTGTACTCTTTATTTTAATATTAGTGGTGAGAAGGCCACCATCAAAGGTGGTCAGGAGGCACGGAGTCTCTCAGTCTGACAGATCTGTGTTATTCAGGTTTTGTGCCCTAACTTGTCGCTGTTGCGTAACATGCCCGAAACAACATTGTTCCACCAAGATCCTGTGGGACTCTTGAAGACAGTTCCCCATAGTCATGTTGTCTTTGAATTGATCAAGCCAAATGCAGCGTGTTTGCCCAGGAGGCTTGTGTTAAGTGTCTGTGGACTGCAGAGGTTCCTGTTTTCAGGTTGCGTAGGATGGCTGTTCCAGTTTTCTTCCAGAAACAGTTAAAATTGCTTAAAACGGTTCTAGTGCTGACATCCAGTAGTAAACATGAAGTGCTTTCTTTTCTCCTCTTCTATAACAACGTCCAGCTGGGCACAAAAACTTATCCAGAGTTTATATTTTTACTATTAAATGGCTGCTTTATGCTGCTCATACATCTTGCACCTTGAAAGCCCTCTGGGGCTGAGCAGGAAGTAAGAAAATACTTTTCCTATGTAAGGAGGAGTTGCACTCTGGCCCTAAGCTAGACTGATGGGTGAATGCAGAAAGTAAAGTCCGCTCCAGTTCTCTGTGCATTTTTTTTCTTTGTGGGATCCTGTTTGGAAACTAAAGCATGATACAATGACTTTATTTTTAAGATCATTTCAGTGTTTTCAGGCTTGCCTTAGAAAATAATCTTGTGGTACTGTCCTTCTTGCTAATGACTATCTGCAAGTAGAGCGTTACGAGCAGCAGCTTTACTTTTACAGATAAGGGAGAAAATGAGATTGCTGTCTGGTCAGCACGTCCGCGCTCTCTTGCAAGTCGCCTTTGCAATACCAGGACGCTGCCTAGGTCCCTGGCTGACTGCAAGAGTACAGCTATGCAGCAGAAGGTTCTTCGTAAGGCAGCGGCAGTTCCTTTTTATAGCTTTTCTCTTAGTGAGCCATCTGTATGTACTACAACTACGTTTCCACATCCTTCAAAGAGATTTTCTAATGCTTGTTTTAGTGGTATGTGTCAGCAGGAGGGATTAGCTATTAGCACTTGTGCAAGCCAGAAAAATGTAACAGTAGGCAAAGGTACGGTGAACACAATCATCAGGAGTTACAGTTTACTGAAATAATGTAGTTCAGAGGGAGAATAAATTAGGAACAAAGTTTGCATTTAGCATACGAAGCTTTTATATGACCTAGGTGATATTGTTCATACTGTTGGTCAAGCTGAAATTATATGAGGAAAATTAAGCTCTGTCATAATGGACTAGAAATCTTACAATATTACGTAGTTCTGTTCCTTTGGTGCATTTATTTTTAAAACAAGTTGAATCTCCTCAAATTAAATGTAGTGATGGCCTGGCAAGTCTGCCAGAGGTGTCAGCAGTGAAACCTCCCCAGACTGTCATATCACATTAAGCACCTGTGATTTGAAGGGGCGCCTTTATGGAAGCAAAGAGCATTTTTGTCTCCATGTTTCGTGAAGCCCTGGATCCTCTGTTCAGAATGACAAATAATCGAGGTGCTTCTGATGCCGTCTGGGAACGAGACAAAGGGTCAGCAGTCTGCTTCATTTAGACAAGCAGCTGTTTTATGGCTGCTTTTATTCACTGCCAAACTGCAGAACTCTTGCCTGGGAATAAACCGTCGGGTGAAGAGTGGTGTGGCCATTTATTGTCTCCTTTTTGTACCGCATAGCTTCTATTTGAAAAGAAATAATAATTTTGTTTGCTTTGTCCCCTGCCAAGTGATGCTATTGCAGAAATGACAAATTGATGGCTGCTTCTATAAATTTTGGTTTAACTGGCAATTAGAAAGACACCTGGTAGTATAAAAATAGCTAATAAAGCATTGCTTAATGTTGTCACAAAGTAAAAATTTGGCTTAATTTGTTGCATAACCTTGTATGGTATACATTGGGGGCATGTCAAGTAGCTTCTAGGTTTAGTGAGAGGTGATGCACCGCAAGAGAAGACGCGGGGTTGAATTGTCTTATTGTCTGGAACAGAGTTTTTCAGAGCTCTGGTCCACAGACCATCTGGGGCCTGTGAGAGCTGCAGTGAATGGTCCACAGAACTAGATTAAATATTAAATTTGAACTTTAGTTCTGTGCAGTTTGTGTAGTACACAGGAAGAGCTGAGGTTGACGGAGACTAGGAACACTACCAGTAGGATGTTTCTCTTTGTTGCAAGGACTACATGGTGCAGAACAGTGGGGAAAAAAAAGTTCAGTATTTGAACATGTCTCTTGCAATTTGGCTGGGGTAAAACAGAACTGGATTTTGCATATCTGGATTGCCGATAGTGATTATGTGTGGATATCAGAATGTAGTTTTATGATAGCTGTCAAATCAGTTTTTTCCCCCCATATTTCTCTTAAAAACAGAGAGATGTACACACATGCTCACACACACAACTGATAGGACTTTTGCAGTTATGCTTTTGTTTGGGTTGACAAACTAGCACTGGTCTCTGTATGCCCTTGGCCTCATCTTTGTATAGTGAACAGTTACTAGGTGGTCAAACAAATCTTAATCTACCACAACACCTCTAGCACCCCCTTCTCTTTCCCCTCTTCCTCCCCACCCCCCAACATCCAGTGCAGCCAATATCAGAAGCTTATCTCATACATTCACTTATGCCATATATATGTGCGTTTGGCACTAGAATTTACTGTTCTGAGTTGGATTTGACCTGGGGAGAGATGTGATCAATGGATAGGCTACACACTAGGCATAGGATTTTGGGTGCCTGTGCTTGGCTTCTGGCACACTATTAAATTGCCATGAATTGCTTCTTACCTTTCCTGCCTTGATTTCTTCATATGTGTGACACCAGCTTCTTTGTAAAGGGCTTTGAGCATCTTACTGAGGAAGACCCCTGAACAAGAACTAGGAAGGAGCATTAGATTCAGGCAAGAAGCTGTTGTAGACTTTGCTAGAAGAGGTTCTGCAAGAGCTTGCAGGTTAGTTGTTCACTGTTGCTCCGTTTTCTGTGCTAGCTGTTTTTTCAATACAAGGATAGCAAGATTAAACTGTTTGCCCCAAGTTTATTTGTAAAGCTGGAGTTGTTCACTTAGTGTGCCTTGCCATCCAGACTGCTCCAGGCTCTTCTCGCCTCCCTCCTCCTCAACATGCTTTTGCTTCTTGATAGTAATCGGGGCTCTGAGCACAGCCGGTTGCAATGGCCTGGGATGTGGCAATGGGGGAGCTGGGAATAAAGAATTTGGGACTCCTCCTCCTTGGGCTACTAGCACAGTGGGGCCTGAGGCYGGTTTCCCCAAAGGACTTGCTGAGTGTTCAGAGTATCCAGCAGCGCTGACAAGCGTGTACCTGTTTGTGTTTCCTAGCCCTGCACTCTTGGTGTTTTCTGCTCTCTAAATCAATTGTATAGGCAATGTAATTGCCCACTTTTTGCTAAGGGAAAAATCCCTACCTCAGTCCCTTGTTTGCCATATCAAATACCTGAATTAGACGTTAAAACTTCTCTGCCTGCAGTTGAGATGAATGCATGTTTGTACGTGAGTTCCATATCCAGGATTTTGCCTATGGTCTGTTCATCACAGATTTAGGTTTTTTTGTTTGTTTTTTGTTCTTGTTTTAAACACTTGAACCTCCAGAAAAAGGTGCATCAGTAAGAGTTATGGTGGGATTGTACCTGAGCAGCCTCCAGGCTGGGCAGAGTGGGATCAAGTTGGCTGGCACAGCAGCAGAAAGAGCAGCCGGAGGAAGTCCTGCTGCCCCTGGGCTAGGAACCTGCTAGCCCTAGGCAACGCGGCAGGCCTCGAAAGTTACCCATTCGCAGTACTGCTTCCAGGCACTGCAGTTTCATGCCAGCTTGAAGCAGAACATCCTTTCTTTTGCCTTCATGCTGCTTCTTTCTTGCAGGCCAGAAAGGAAAGTTACAGTTCTGAGTTACTGTTGTAGCTGTTTGGCCAGTGCAAAGAGAAATGATTAGCGTAGTGGTACGGGATGCAGAATTCTTTTCAATTTTTCTTATTGTTATTTTCCATTTTGCTGCTGCATGTGATTGTGTTTTAAGCCCCTAGTCAACAGAGCTGTCTTTGTACACTGCTAGAACACTGCTTACATAATTTTTGAATGTTTTAAAAATAGMAGCTGACTTCAGACAGAGAAGCTGCGGCGGAGGGACTGAGCCAGAGATGGAGGTGGTACTGATGAGAGAACGAGACTGGAGAGGAAAAGTGGAGGGACGCTGAGCACTTAGGCTACTTCAGGAGTGAAGGCGGGGAAGAGGCCCATGGAGCAGGGCATGGAGCAGGATTTCTGTCTGCCCACACGGACTCGTGGGCTCAGGAAGAGCAGAGATCAAGAGGGCAGCGAAACCAAGGCTGACGGGGAATGTAAAGAAGAGCGGAGGAGAAGGGAAAGGGGTCTGTGCAATATGGGTATACCAAAGGGACAGTGAACAGGGGTGTTTGGTTCCTTCTGCTGCAGACTTCTAGGTTCTTCTGAAATGTTTCTTCTGAGTGGTAGTGTATTTGCCTTAAAGGCCCTTGATTTTTGTGTGGGGGAGTGTGTGTGGAAGTACTAGCTTTGGAGTACTAGCTAGGTCTCACAGAAACTTTAAACTCCCAAAAGCTTCATTTGGTGAATTTTGCAGAATGAGTGCTAGGTATCAGTATTGTGCTTTAAAAAAAGAAACCTGTTTAAAATAAATATTTTCCTTAGACAGTAGGACCTGAGTTGGGAGAGTCTAATGTGAACTTGGAAAGAGTTAAACTTTATCTAGGTTTGAGGGGAGTTRTTACTCAAAAGTTGGAGCAGGGAAATTGGGTCTAATTCATCCTCCTTTTTCTGTTTTCCAGTATATCAATCCTGTGGACAAGAGGAGAGGGACTTCAGCCTTTAGGGACTCTTGCTCCAAGCTGGTTGGCGGTACTTACAGTTGCACCGCCAGAAAGCAATAAAATAAATACATAGAGCAACTGTAACAGAAAGCAGATGTCTTGCTTTTGTAATTAAAAAGAATGGAGAAGGCAATAACAAAAATAATGGCAACTGACTGTGCATTTGAAAAAAAGTATATTCTCTTGCTTGTAAAACAGAACAGGAAAAGTCATGCTAGTGAAACTGAAAGGTACACTAACAGCATTTACATTGAAAATTGGGGTCATATGTGCTTATTTTTTTCATTTGAATGCACCAAGCTAAGAGCCCTGCAAGTTGGAACTGACAGATTTTCTCACTGCGTTCTCAGATCTGTTTTTCCACTTTGGATGACTGTAAAATCAGTTACGTCTGATTCAGCTGAGTAAAAAATGCGTGAATACTGAGATTTTTTTTTTCTTCTGCATGTGTACATTTTGTATTGGGAGGAAACAGGTATTAGGGAGACAGTTATCTGCRGAGCACATCTTAATATTTTAAAAATTACACATAAAATGAGAACAGATTTGAGGTCTTCCGGCCTATATTCAGTCTATATCTGACTGTGTGAACCAAAACTATGTGGCATCTTTGTTCACTAATTGTACTACGTGGAGTTTTTCTGCTGGTAGTGGCTCAAAGGCAAACAAATAACGGGCTTTAGGAGAATGTATTTTTTTTTATAAGCATTAGCATAAATATATATATATAGGCTTTGAGCAGTGGTGGTGCTCCAACAGGGTGGACTCTGCCCCCTTCCTCCTCTGCACTACTGCTCCAGGTGAGCGCAGCGAGGCAGCTGAGCTGGCATCTCTCCGGGTGCCCTGTTCGTTTTTGTTGGAAAGGATGTTAATTGACCTGCTTAAAGCAAGGTATGCTGCAGTGGCGTGGAGGGAAGAAAGCAGCTGTGTGTAATTTTTTATTTTAGTTTTCATTTTTGGTATTCTTTCTCTGCCAGGACTGTTTAAAGAAACTTGATGCTCTGACACAAACGTTAACCTCCTTGTTGCCCTGGGTCGAACAGCAAAAAGTCTGATTTGGTATAAAATACTTTAAAGAAGGCAGTTAGTACTCAGCCTTTAAAATATCTATAGGTGAATCTGAGCACAGATGGCTGCAGAGGAACTGCAGGGAGGAGAAATTGTTGGGGTTTTAGTCAATTAGGAGCTTGTCAGTGCTGCTTTATATATGTACAAAGCTCAGAAGTCCTGTATTTTCCTGACTGTATGTCAGGATGTGAAATATTACTCTTCATATTGTCCTGATCACTGTGGTATTTGTCAATGAAATACCATACTTTGCTCACTCCCTCTGTGCTCGTTTGAGTTACGCAGAAGGAAATCTTGTTCTGTGAACAACTTACAGGATATTGCCAAGGAAGAAATGCTAAACTTACTGTAGTAATCCTCATAGTCTCTTTGCTAAAGACTGGACACAATTCTTGCAGCAGCCCAAAGCAAAGGCAGATGGGGAATTTGCACACTATGTATATACGTGGCTCAGCACCCCCCCCCCCCATTTTCCTGAACTTTGACAATTTTGGCATGTTTCTGGTGCAGTGCGTTCATACTGCTGCAGTGAAGGTGAAAGTTAAGCAGCTGCACTATTGTTCCTTCTCACATAACCCTTTAATAATGTATTCACACATGGACATGCGCTGGTTTATGCGCCTAGTAGGTTAACCAACCTTTTGCTACTTGGCTGCAGCTGTCATACTTTTGGCTGAAAACTGATGTCAAGTTACGTAACTTCAGCTGAACTGAAAAATACAGTATGTGAAGTAGTATCTGATAACTCTACAGTTAAACTTATCTGTCTCTCTTAAATTGTATCTAATATTTGCATTACTATTTACYCAAGCACCCTTCAAATGAAATGCTRTTCTGTATAGTCACRTATTCCCAGCAACAAAGAATCCTTTTCCTTGCTGCAAGCAAGACTGGGAATAGGATATGTGCAGCTTGAAACACTTCTTGATCAATCTACTGCTGAAAACTCATGTAAACCTTACAAGGAAGGCAACAATACAAGTATTACTGCACATTTTATTCTTAAATACATATGATCTCTACAGAAGAAGAATTTGAATACATACTTGTTTGTTTATGGGCAGAAAACCTATGGTTGAAGAAGTACCATTATGCAAGTTTTTTGTGTTGCTATAATACTCTGGAGGAATGTTCAAATATTCTTCTGCACCCTGTTTAAAAAAAAAAAAAAAAAAGTCAAGTGACCAAATATAGTCAGGCTAAATTGTCTGACTAGATGTCTGCGGAGAACTGAGCCTGTTCTCCTCTGAAGTGTTTTGTAGATAATGAGGCAAACTTTCACCTTTTTATTACTCATTGGAATAATTTAATGAATTTAAATGAAATTACTGAGACTTAATTGAGAAGATGTGTATGCATCTCCTCTTCTCCCAATGTGCTTAGGATGTGCAGAGTTTTCTTTCTGGTTGCGAGGAAGCAGAATAGGAGTTCCTTTGAGACAGCCACAGGATTGCAAGGTTGCAGGGTATGCACACTGTTTTACTTTTGGTTCTAGCAGCAGAACTGCCATGAGATCTCTGCAGAGTGCTTTCTACTTTTTTAGGCTCYGAAAGTTTCTTTCATAATTGCCAGCAAATTGCGGAGTTAATCCTGGTGAGAAGTGTATGTTTCCTAGTGAGCATCTCTCTTCTGTCAGTGGGGATTATTTACTTACAGCATTCCTATGTGCTTCATCCTTGTAGCAGGCTGTGCTTATGCAAGTATGGGCCAAGTATGGTTGTAGGGGGTTGGGGCAGTGGTCTACCTAGCTCAGTATTTTGTCTCGAATAATGCATGGAGAGGTTATTTTGGGAAAGAGGAGTTAAACCAACAAAGCGTTCAGAGTGATCTCTTCCTGGTTATTTTCTTCCAGTAATCAGTGGTTTAAAAGCTTCCTGAGCCAGAAGTTGTATCAAAATCACTGTTCAATAGCTATGAATCCTCCATTAATCTAATCCTTTTTCTGAATACTATTAAACTTTTGGTTTTCACAGCATCCTGTGGCAAAGAGTTCATGATTCCACCCTGATCCTTTTCTTCTAAACAGGTCTTGTCCCTTGTTTCTGTTTCCTTCAGTGGCTCGAAAGGCAACTGGATAGAGTTTTCCATTTTGGGGCATGGAGAAGACAGAGAACTGATTTTCTTAAACTCTGAGAGGACTGAAAAAATTATGTGCTGCTCTATTTTTTTTTTTCTTGATAGGCTTTCTAGAAACTTGACAATCCCAGTGTTTTGAGTGCTTCAGCTTAGTGTACTACAGTCTCACTCTCAGTCCATAAATTGAGATGAGCTCAATCTGGCTTGATACCCTTGTGGTTGACTTTAACTTGTGCACTTAATGAGGTACTATCTTACCATGATGAAGCCTCAACTTCTGGTGAAGGATYAGGACACTTGACTGGATTAAATTAAATAAAGCAAATGGATTAGACCAGACTTGTAGCTGGCGTATATGGCTGTAAATTACATATGTACACATGCTCAAACTTTCATTCTAGTTTTCCATGTTCATTCTGTTGAAAACTATATTAAGCTATTCATAAAAACATGTCTTATACCTCTCTATAAATAAAAAAAAATTGCCACTTCCAAGTATAACTTACGGATTTTTATAATCATATAGCTTTTTTCCCCCACCYCTGTTCTTTTTTTCTTGCTGCCTTTGGCTGTGCAAGAAAGGGGGAAAACCTGTTACTGCAAAAAGCTGTACTGTGTTTGTCTGAAGGTGACTTGGAAACTCGTACAACTTTATCTCAAGTTTCAGATAGTCATTCCAGTCAGAAGAATTACACACACTTCTCTGGCAAGTTGTAAAACCGKAGAAAAAGAGCAGTCTTGATACAGTTAAGACAACCTTTTCTGGCTTACTTGGTGTATCACAGGAGACTGTATCCATCTCTCATAATTTATAGACAGTTAAGGCTGTCGAAATAGCACACTTTCTTGACTAGCAGTTCTGTTTTTCCATCTAGGCTTTATCTCATATTTAGTACAGCCAAGCTTGTGATGATTCCCTTTGAAGAATATGGGCTTGTGATATGGTTTAAATTTGCAGTCATGGCTCTTCAAATCAAAATGGACGTTTTCATTCCCAGTTAGCACAGATAAGCTTCTGGACGAGCTGGCTGGGTAGCATATGCAGCCCTTGGCTCAGCTGGGAAAGCACACTTGTGGAAGGAGGAGGTGGCAGGGATATGAGGGACAGTGGGGAGCTTTGGGGTACTGCAGTGAGGGGGGAGGTATGAAGGAAGCTAATAGGTCTGGCAGCTGGGCAGCAATAGGACGCAGGGTGTGAGGTGGCAACAGGCATGATGGAGGAGGCGGTGTGGGATGGAGGTGGGTGCATTCCCTGCTTTCACGCTGTCTGCTGTCGCTTGAGCTTTCAGTAAGTTTTTGAATAGTAGATTGCTAAAACAGTGTGTCCTGTATGCATCTCATGTTCAAGGGGGTGCGGAGGTGAGTAGGGTGGTGGTGATGCTGGGGAGGAAGCTATGTCCAGTGCCAGTGCTTTGAAGGCTGTAATGTTTCATTGCTGGGGACGTGTTTAGCCCTTTTTGGGCACTTCTGTTTTAGGTATTGATGGTTCCCTCTTCTACAGGTCACAGAATCTATTTTGTGGAAGCAGCTAGCATGGGAGTTGAAGTGGTGTGTTTTGGGCACCTATGCTGCAGATACCACTTGTCTCCTTTCTCCTGGAGGACAACTTCTTTGCTCCTTCAGGGCTGTCTAACAGCCTGACTTTTCCATGAAGAGCCTGGGATTTGTGCTGAAGCATTTCAACRTGCGTGTGTTAGGGCTGGCCGTTATATGAGCTTTGGGTCCTGGCTCAGTTGTCTGACTCAGCCTCCGAGTGGATATTGAGAAAGCAGTAATAATTTGTGGTGTAGGTATCTTCACGCTTTGTTTTTAGCCTCATGGTGATGGACCTATTTTGGTGATTTTTTTTTTTTTAACTGGATTCAAGGGCACTTGGACCAGTCTTTAAACCAGACAAGACTTAATGTTTAAAGCATTTTCTCCCAACTTAAAATGGAAAAAGTATGTCTAAAAATGCACTGTTGGTAACTTAGTTATTTTAATTGGAAGCATTCCTGGGGGAAAAAACACCTATCTCTATTTCCAGAGGATGTATGTATTACAAGAGACTCCAAGTTGCATTTTTATTTGGATTGTGTGTGAAGGGTGGTGATGGGGAGTGGATATTGTGGGTGTTGTTTTTAAGATGCTTGTATTTATTGTATACAACTAGGTGACTTAAGGTCTGTCTGTGCCCCTTCTGGAAGCACGTGTTATGATACCGCCTCTTCCTTTGTGTGTGGAATTTTTGTAAAACGCAGTACAAGCATGTGTCTTTAAAATAACTATGTATAGTTATTTTAACCTGGATTTCTATGTGCACAGTTCCCATTGATTTTTTTTTTCGTTGGCATCAAGTGTCTGTAAGGCCTACAATACTGCTTCTTTAACTGAAGATGTTTTAGAAAAACAAAAACCTGTCAACATTTGGGTATCAGCAGAGGGCACTGGCTGATGATTATAAGCCTATGAAATTGGTGTCCAAASTATTTGATAATATAATTTTTTAACCTAGTGAAGAACTGTATATTCCTTTTTATTATTGAGCTATGATTATAGAATTACTTGTGGTGTAAAGCTAAAATTACTGCTCTACATGTGTGAAAGGAAGTAGGAGTCCTGCTTTGAAGCTGTTGAAATCRTTTCTGGAAAAGCTTTTTAAGTTGTCATTCCTTCCTCCTCCCACCTCCCCGTAGAAAAACACTTCTGGCCTCTTTTGCAAAAGAAAAATCATTAGGATGCTTAACTGTTTACACAGATCTTAAAATGTACTATGTGCCAAAGCGAGTCTGTGCACTGCGTTGTGGAGAAACCACAGGGAAAACCAGAGTTTGATGGTCAAGCGACACTCCATTACGTGCCCTCAAATGAGAGTGTATAGAGTTTGCTTTTTAGCCAGCACTTAGGAATTAAAAAAAAYAGGAATGAAGGATGGACAGATGGACCTTTAGAGACATGCTCTGGCCCACACTGGGTACTTTTTCCTTCTTTCTGCCTTATGGAGCTCTCCGGAAATTGCCACTATGTCTGCTACCCTTAAAGGCTTAGCTTAGATTTTAAGAGGAGCCTTTCGCAATATTCAAGAAAAGAGAGCATTATTGAAGTAGGATAGAGATACTTAAAAATGTATATGGTTTTTTTAAACATTGGCTATGACTGGTACTCCAGTGTTGGGAGAGGAGGCGCTTAGTCAGCCTGCTCTTTTGGGCTTTGGGTGTGAATAATGTGGGGGGAATAATGCACTTAGGTTTTTTGAGTGGAATGGAGAAAACAGGGTTGTAACAAAACTCGAGACACTGTTCCCCTTTCCATCCTGATGGGGAGACGTTGTCTCTTGAGTTTGCTTGTTTCAAAGTCACTTTGGAGGAGAAAGCAAGYCCTAGAGACTGTAACTTCCTTTATGAAGCACAGAAACATTAGGTAACAAAAAGTTATAAAATGTTAGCTTTAGTGTTTTTTAAATTTCTTATTGATTCTTTTAAACCAGGATTTTCTGTAGAACTCCTGGGTTACGTTATTTAAACAGCTTTCTCGGTTCATGTGGACAATGTTGCCAAAACTGATAGTAAATGCATATTTAGTGCTTTTTTACTGTCAAACTCTCAGTAATCCCCTAAACTTCTGATAAAATTGATTATCCAACAGAGAGGCTGAGGCAATGTATATGCAAAAAAAAAAAAAAAAAGATATTTGCATCCGTAAATACATAGTTCATACTCATTTATCTTTCTCTCTCTCTCTTTTTTTTTCCCCAGTTCCTTGGCATAGCATTTCTTGGGATTGGATTGTGGGCATGGAATGAAAAGGTAGGTGAATATAGCACTAAACTCTCCCTCTCCACACACAGTTTCTACTGAAACAAAGTCGAGCTTCACTTGTCGAATAAAGCCTTGGTTTGGCCCACCTCGAGGAAGATCCTCGGCATCTTGCCCGAGAATGCTTTGGCAAGAAATCACGGCTGACACTTGCACATGAAGCAGCCGTTTCCGTCCGTGCATGCTCAGGCTGCAGCGCAGGCACTAGACGGCTTGCCCGAAGGCAGCGCTGGCAGTATGGCTCTACCGCACGTGTCCCGGGTGTCGAGAGGGAGCCGCTGCGTCCCACAGGCCGCTTCCTGAAAGCGAGCCGCCCTAGCTGGGTTGTCTGAACAGAGCTTGCTAATTGTCCTTTCTCTTAAAAGAACCCCCCCCCCCAAAAAAAAACAACAAAACCCAAATCTGGGACTGACAAAGCAACTGTTTTTCTTATGCAAATAAAATTGTCCATCAGAATGTTCTCTGTTAGGAGACTGTGAAATCAACTTGGAAATGGCAAGAAAAGGGGGGGGGGAAAACCCTTGTGAACCAGAGCCTAATTTTTAATTTGCTTGCTGCAGAAGTTAGGAAGAAGATAAAATATCAAGCTGTAATATACAGAACTACTGGATGAAAAGCTTGGCTTACTAAAAGGCAACAGCTAAAATGAAAGCCGGGGTTTCCTTTAATTTTTTTGTTTAAAAAAATAAAAATAAACCCGGTGAGGGTTTCTTTCTATTTTATTGGAAAACACTATGCAAGTCCCAAAATGATGTTACGTTCACTTCAGGCATAGTAACTGGCGCTTGCAGCAGAACRAAGTAAAACATTGGAAGCATTGGAGTGTTGCCACTTAAATTCAGGACAATTTTTTCTGTTTCAGAAGTAAGTTATTAGCTTAGAACATTCTAATTGTTCTGTGAATGTTGGATATGGATAATTACAAATAGTAACTCTCAGTGCTAGTAGTAGGATATTAATTGATTGTGTGTGTATATGCACACATAGATGTATGTATTTTTTATATATACGCACAGACCATATGATACTTGTGTTGGCTGAATAGGCTTGGAAGGAGGTTCTGTGTGGTTTTTTTTTTTTGTATCAACAAAGACCTAAAAACATGTCTAATTTTCTGAGTGTATTTGCAGAGCTTTTGCCTAAGCCCCAAATAGTTACTTGCTCTATTTCAGTGTGGCTTCCCAGAAAGGATTTTAACAATTTTGGGTTGTTTCAATAGGTAGTACAAATAATTCTTTAGAGTGAATGAGTTGATAAAGGGAGACAGCTATAGTCTAGTTTGTGAAGTTTAAAATATGCCAGTCCTATAGCCAAAGGGTGTTCTGGCAGAATGATAGTTTGTTAGGTTTTAATATATTTTCTGTATGTGAAAGGGGGCCCAGTCTTTCCTATGAGAAATATATTCGGTTCATAATTGTTAGTAGCCAGAAGTCAAAGCTCATTTTTTTTGCTTGAGATCTGGACATTTGTTATCATGTCTTCTTAAACCATTTTAAATCAGATCCTGCAAGTGGGAGAAAACATCACATTGTTTTAAGATAAGCAGGCAAACCCACCTACAACAAGTTAATATGCATTTGCTCAAGCTCTGTGTGTAGTAGGCTTTTGTATAGGAATAAATAAATAAAATGCTGCTTATTGTTTTAAAGTGCAGGTCTTTCCCTGAAAATAAGCATCACTAGCTGTTGTGTCCTGGGGCGCTTAATGCGGACTGTTTTATTCTGTGGGTGTATCAGCCACAATGTAATACAGCTGAGCTGTAAAGCTCATGAGGGCAGAATGCATGAGTGCAGAGAGGCTTTTTTTTTTTTTTTTTTTTGGTAGCAGAAATTGTGGAAACACGGACTGGTGAGAAGCTAATTTGAGACCTTTGTTTTTCTCGTCTCTCGGAGGGGATAGGCAACGGCAAGAAGCTGCAGTCAGCAGGAGCGAGCCTGGATGCTCCCCGGCCAGATGTCGGGGAGAGGGGGCAGCTGGCTCCTGGCCCACGGGGCCTTGGGCTCGCTGCAGCTGCGGGTCGGCGGCGAGGGCCCTGCTGGGGAAGCCCGAGGCTCTAGAGCTGCAACTTAACTGAAAAGCCGCTTCTCTGGCCACACACCTCCTTGGTTAAGCCTGTGTGTCTTAGGCGTTGGGGCCTGTTGTAATGGGGTGCCTTAAGACTGCTGCTGTCCCAGTGAACTAAATCTTTATCAAAGTTGAACTTGTAGTACTAACGTATAAATGTCCTTTGAGTTTTGTGCAGGAATGGGTCATCAGGAAGAGTTCTCTGCTGCGGWCTTATTTGGGGGTAGGGACGATTTAAGTGTACTTCCCTTTTGAATCATTTGGCTTTTTATCTAGCTGTGTTGTGTTTATACCCCAGCTGTCAATTTGTATATACTTTCCCTGCTGCACAGAATCTTTTTAAGATAGAAAGATAGTGCATGAGACCATATTAAAAAATGCAAGATATACTGAAGTCATCCACGTTTTTCAGGAGTCCCATTTGCCTCTGGTTTGGGGTAGGTGTTTGAGTTTGGCTGGTTTCTTTTTTTCTCCCCCCCCCCTTTTTTCCCTCCTCTTGATTAGTTTGAACCATCATCTTTTAAACATTGTTTTAAAGAAACAAGCTCACTATACAGCCTCGTGACCTTCCTTATGGCCTTGGGGGTAGGGTGGGCGAAAGAGCTCATTTGTCAGACAGTCAATAGAAGTGGTCTGACAGCCAGTCGGCCGGGCCCAAACAAAACCTGGGGAATTAGCATTCTCCACCATGAACCTGAAACAGAGCTGGGGCGGGCGGTACACCCGGCGGATGAACAAAACTACGTATACATGGGTGTACTGTATAGCTCACAATCCCGCTGTGTTTTCAGACACACTAAACTTGGGCTTGTAGCATAGAAAACTCCATCAACAAGCAGCTGATTGTTCCGAGCGCCAACAATGAACGTTGGTAACATGGAAAGAGGCCGGACTGAGCCTGAGCAGCTTATGCTACCTTTGAGTAGCGGGGGGGGGGGGAGCTTTACGGTAATTATGTTTTACTGGCTTTCTCAACTTCAAGCAAATTCTTTAATGACTTTAAAAAGATAAACTAGACTTACTCCAAATGCCTGCTTCCTTCCTTGGTTACCTCTATTAGATAATGAGGTCTTGGGGCTCATGAGGAGTGTTGGTGGTATGACTCCAGCGGGTGCTTTGAGCTTGCAAGCTTGCTGTTTCTCTCACTAACTGCAGCAGATTTACTTGCAAGCATAGAGACAGCAAGTGATGAATTGCTGTTTTGTCTTCTGAGACCGTAAGAGACTGTCCAGGGAGAGGGGCCTTTTAGAAGGAGAGAACTTGGGATTTTAGGGTGTTTTAAGTAGGAGGTGGTAAAGRTAGAGATAGGTGGGGAAAAAATCTGCAGATCTGTGCAAAATTTGTTGATTAGACTTCATTTATAAGGTTTGTCTGCCCTTGCCCTGAAGTTAAAACTCAGTTTTTTTTCCAGGAAAGAATTCATACTACTTTTACTGTCTTAGTCAGTGACAAACATCAAGTGGGAGCAATGCCCTAGCCACTCTGTGATGGATGCGCATGCATTTCTATCGCATAGTCCTTTAAAAAATAATTGCTGGCAAGAGAGTGCTGTGCCTATCCTGGGGGTCCCTCCAAGCCAAAGGGAGCTCAAAGCAGGTCTCTAGTGTCTGCCCTGCACTCTGCATGTGGATTTTACAGGACTGGAGAAGAGCGAATGCGGTATAAATCCTGCCAATTACACTAAATTTAAATTTCAGTGCATAAAGATGCATTGTCTAAACAGGCTTTTAAATCATGTTCCCAGTGTTCCAACACCTATTAATCGTTAATCCTGAAAAATACAAATTGTAATTATAACTTGTCTGTATCTATGCCAGTTGTTCACCTATTGAACTGTGCTTTCCCTTGGCAAGGAAGCTAGACTAGTTCTTCTCCTTTACAAGATACTTGGAAAATAAAGTGCTGCCACTATTGCTGTTTGCTGTGGGAAATGCAAAACCCACAAAAATCAGAGGCAAGTTTTGTAAACATCCCCCACCTAGTTTCTGTTTTGCAGAGACAAAATTCTGGAATGGAATTAATTTGGCATGTTTCAATGACTATTGTTCTGGCCCCCATGCTCATTCAGATGCGCAGCATGGGGGAACTGCAGGAATTTTATGACTATGAATGTAGAGAGACATTTTGCCATTTTAAAATAATGCAGTTGGAAATTTTTACTTCCCCTCTCTCCCACGTATTCCTGTGAGCTGGTGATTCCTAGTCCTGCAGATGAGACTGTGGAAAGGCTGGTTCTGTCTGCAAAAAGATAATGTGTTTCAGAAGATCTTACATTGTTGAATCTTTTTCTGACCATCCCAAGAGCCTCCTTCCCCCCTCAAGTCATGGGATCCTGCAGCAGGGAGGGTTTTTCACATTGTGGGGTTTTCTTGTTTTGTCTCTGATTTCTCCTATTCTACTGGTGTTGGTTTCTTCTTTTACTTTTTAATAGCCATTTGGGACGTTGTTTGCCATGGGGAATGGCAAGTTGAGCTCTGTTTTTACCTGCCCTCCTGTGGGTTGGTCTCCCCAGGCTTTCACAGTTGTATCCCCTCTTTGTCCCCTACCACAGTGGTTCTCCCAAGGTGCCTCTGACTCCAGATACCTTGAATTGTCATTACATGGTTGACTTTTCAAAATTGCTGCTGTGTAGTATTTGCATTTGAAGCCCTCTTCTCTTGCCCTGTAGTATGCTATTGTGCCTATGAAGTCAGTCGTTCTATGGCAGCAGCAGTCTAACAGACTTACAGGGGCATTTCTGAGACCTGAATGTGGCAGTGACTTCTCAGCACTGCCTGCAACTACAGTCTGCCTGTGCCAGAAATCTCTCTAGTGTGCTAACCAACTTGTGACTCCCTTTTGTTTGGCCTCCTTACACAAATTGATTGGGTTCCTGCCTCATAAATGCATCAACCCTCAGGTGCTGCTGCAACCGAGATGTCCATGTTGGCATCCATGCACTCTGGAGAAATTAAAGTAAGTTTCTGGTCCCAGTGTGCAAAGTCTATGCCTGCTAAAGGCAAGTAATGTGAACCAGTAGGAGGGGAAATGGTTTTGAAGTCCCCTGATGTGAACTGAAATATAGCTTGCGGGGATGACTGGGAGATTCCCTTCCAAAGGACTCCCTGAATCTGAGCTGAAATACTAATGTGGCTGTACCAAAGATGGGAGCTGGAGTTTAGAGATCTGCCTTTGGAAAACACTACAGATTGTCCTGCTGGTCTTAGGTAGCGCAGGATGGAGAGAGGGGTGCACCTTTCTTGCTTTTCTGAATAGCTGCTGTTTCCTTATTCTTTATTGATGGGCTCAAGGCAAGCGATGTGCAGCTATAGTGTCAGGAAGAGCCTTCTCAAGTAACTGCTTTCAAAGTGCTTTTGTGTTTTTTCCTTTGCCTTGCTCTCTCTTGAGCTGTGCATGAAGTACAGCTTTGTAGTATGGAGGAAAAAATGGCATGACAACATCCATCACTGGATTCAGGCTTCTGTTTTAACCCATCTTCCCCCATTCCCTGCCTCTGCTCTCATACTGTAATGAGGAGATTGCAGTTCTGTGGGAGTTCTGGTGGGCCTGGCTCGGTTATCTCGTGCCACTTGGTGTGGCGGGAGGAACCACCAATGCCTCTTCCCCCGCCCACTGGTTGGAAGAAAGAGCGAGCCCTGTTTTTTCACTTGACTTCCTCCCCTGAATTTGGGATGGGGTAGGAATGAGGTTGGCCTTTCCTTTTGTATGCATACCCCATCGTACCCTCGTGACTGAAATCAAGCATGTCTCAGAAGTAAGGGGACTTTCTTCATAACTTCACCGTTATTGATTTTTAGTTCAGTTATGGATGATGCTTTGTTCCTTCGTTGCCCCAGACAAACTTTGACTTGGGGTGGATGAGAAGTTTAAGTAATAGCCTGGGTGCTCTAACGTACTGCAGGCAAGGGAGGGTGGGGGAACATAGCAAACAGATGAGCTGGAGATTGGCCAGGGAACACATCCTGCTCACTCTCCTTGTGGGACTGCAGCAGAGCCTGGACTGATGCCATTATGAGAAGAAAAGTTTTAGAGGATGTAGCCCTGTAGAAACAAAGTGTTTACTGCCAAATAAAGATTACGCATATACCTGAACTACCAGGCAAGGGATGCACATGTACCCCAGAAACGTAACTTTGAATTTGTAGAAAGCACGGCTTTAAAGGATTTACAAATGTTCACTTAGGTTTTGTGCTCCTGTGACAGATCAGTTGGCACATAGTCACCATAACTTATGTGACTGGCTGCTAGGTCTGAGGATTCAGAGCATGCCACTGGAAGAGGCAACGTTAAAATGGGAGATTTCTGATCCTCTGCTCTAGCACCCCTGGAAACATCCCTGCCACTTCTGGCTACAGATGAGATGAAGGCAGAATGGGCCATTACCAGACCGTTGTACATCTCTGCCAAACTTTTCCCAGAAATAAGCCATTGCAACTGAAAAAATGTCTGAATACTGTGGTAGCAGGCATTTTAGAAACCCATGCTGGATAGGAAAGGTATGTGCCTATAGGACTGTATATTTAGTTCTTTTTAGCAGTATAACATGAAAGAATATTCCTCAGTAATTGCCCTGCTGCTTAAAGCAAAGCATATTTTGCTTCAAAGTATTGCACTGCTGTTTCTCTGCAGATAGCTTATTTGTAAGTGTCCAAAAAAAGACAAGACTGGAAGGTAACTGGACCATATTTCAGCAGTAAGCAGCAATATTCTAACAGAATAGCTCTGTGCTTCTGTCTATAGCTGTAACTGCGGAGCATTAGCGGTGTTTGTCATTCCTGCTGCTAGCTAGCGTTTTATTGCCACGGCCTCTCTGACAAGTGTCTATCCTGGGATGTCTCTCTCCAGAATACTGATAACTTGGGATTCATATGCAGAGAGCACACAGAAGAGCACAAGCTAGAACTATACAGTATGTGCTTTGCACTGTCAGGGTATATTATATATTATTATATAGACCAGAGATTAGGYGAGTGACTCTTGCCAGGTGACTGGTCAGCATGTGGCAATGCCAGGGTGGTAAGAGCCTGGCGGTACTAGAAAATCAAGTGAGGTTCTTAAAGGTCAGCAAGAGAGTGTAAATAAAGTGGTTCACTTAAATGTATTGTCATTGACTTTAATGGGAGTGTGACAGAGTGCAAGTTAGTGTGCTTCTCACTCTTCTCTGTTAAGACTGCTCTGTTAAGAGCCGTGTACACAAGTGAGTTGAATTTGACTTGGACCATCTGCAAAAAACTTGATTAAACATACTGTGTGTGTGTGTTTTTTTTTTTTAGCAACACAAAGTTGCTTAGAGACTTAAATGACTCTTCATACTTCTGGATTTTCTTTAATTTTTATTTTTTAGTAAAATAATCATAATACAAAGGCAATATCATTTCTCCAGTGGCTGTTTTGATACATTTTGATGCACTAAAGTGCATTAATTCTAAGATGAGCTGATGTTAACAGAGACTTAAGAGTTTATGCTTTAAGGCAAAATTTCCTGTGATCTTACAGCATCTGTAAGCATCAAAGGAAAACACTGAAAGGACTTCAAAACTTGGTTAGTTGCTGTTATAGCAGCCGTTTGCTCTTAGGGCAGAGCTCATGTTTCCTGACTTGCGTATATCCAAGGCTATGACTTTTTTTGTGATTTGTGTGTTAGATTTTTTGTTCATTTTGATGCTTTTCATTCTTAGCCAGAAAGTTATGTCTTTGCTTTCTTTTCTATGGCATATGTAGTGAAGCAAAAGTAGTGGAAACATTCCACACAAGTTGATTTAAGTGTTAATGGCTGATAAATCTTCGTTCCAGCTTGGCTTGTACCCCTCCATCACTAGTTTCTTAGCAATGGGCGCACRCCAACCAGTCTGCTTGGATAGCAACACTGACTCTTAGCAGCGTTTTGTTATATCATGYCTTTCATCTATTTTTGTCTTTTTGATGAATTACAATACAACTAGTACTGTATGTAATGTAGGAGGAAAGGGATGAATGTGACTTTTATTTTATTTTTTTCCCCATCCCTGTCAGTCAGGCAATAGCCTTCTGTAGTGGGAGGAAATCTGGCTTGAGACTGTCATTCATGCTTTTGGTTTATTGTTTGTACGTCAGGACTGCGTTGCGTTCTCCCACCCCGTACCTTTAGCATGCTGGCCTTTGCCAATGCTCCTTGCGCTGTGCGCTGGAGAAACTTGTGCACGTTTTATCCAGCCTGTCGCTGTCCTCAGAAATGAAAACCGTCCTCAATTTTTGTATTTACTGTTTTCTCAGTGTTGATTTTTGTTTGGGGAATTATGGAGATAATTGCAGACTATGGGGAGTGCCATAATAGAGACATTGACTGCATGAGTATTTACATGCTATGGATGGTCTAAACTGAATATAAAAAAACCCCTCATATCCTAAAGCTACATTTRCAGAGAGTCAGCTGTTAAAAACATGACTGTAACAACTTTTGGAAATGAAACTATGATAACTGCCTTCAAAATTATTGCTGTTTGGGGAGCATTTCAAAGAAGCAAAGGGGATACAAACAGGAAAAAGAAGAAAAGGCTGAAGAATGTGAGAATAAATCCGCARATAAGCAGCGGTAGAAGTGACGGTCTATGTTATTGCTTTAGGAGCCACAGCTTCATTGAGGCGTTAGGCAAAGCAGTAGTCAGAAGCGCTCAGTCTGGGTTCAGGCTTCTTTGAGGGAACCCATGGAAAAATGTCTGCTACGGCAGTGTGCTTTGCTTTGACCTATGGCACTAGGGGAGTGAATAAAGAAACAGTGAAACTTCAGCTTTCTTGCTGCCAGTAGGCTTTGGGAAATTGTAACTGTTCTGTGCAGGCTCACTGGAATAAGGAAGACTTTGTATTTGCTCCTTGCCGTGACCCATCTGTTCAACATCAGCTAAACTCTGGTTAAGATGTGTTCAAAAGTAAAATAGCTGCTCAGGATTTACAGCATCACAGCCAAAGCTCTGCTTCACAGGGCTAAAAGCACTACAAGCAGGCTGTGCTGGTTGTCGTACCTAAAACGTAGTGTAGGAAAGGTCTAACCTCAGCTATCGCAAGTCATCTCCCAAGATAAATCCTTAGCTTGCCTTCTGTCCTCCTAGGAGACTTGATACTAGTTGAAAGTTTTTCCTGTTAACTATTGAGTCAGTAGCTATCCTCTGTTTATATAATGAGTTTTTGGCACTGTAGGTGACTGAAGTTTGAATCAGCCAGGTATGTAACTTGTCAAAATTTGACATAAAATTTGTCGTTGCAGGGTGCTGCTCTTAACCTAGGAGCTTGCCGGTTATTTCTATCAATCATTGTAAATACTGAGCATAAATACTAAATTAAAGATGTTGTTCTAGCTATTGACTTTTTTCTGTCATAACATTTGTAACTGTGTGCTTACATAAACAATGTGTATGATGCATAAAATGTATCCCTGCATGAGTAATAAAATAGAGTTAAATTTTGTTCCAACGTCTACTCTGACTTTGGCAGAATAATTCATATAAGTACAGATGCAGCAAAACACCCTGTGACCTTCTTGCAGAGGACTCTATAAGCACGTTTTGTTGTTCATTCCATGTGTCGGCTTAGCAAATATTGTACATAATGGCCCTTTTCGTCTCTTTACGGATGCCAAGATTTTATTAATTGTGTTTTCTTGTTGTACTGACGAATGCTTATTGCTGTAGATGTCTACCTTTTTAAAAAGAAAAATGCAAGTGGAAATTGCAGAATGGAAAGCTGGACACATCTGTCATCCCTTGGCATTGTTTCTTTCCCAGGGAGTGCTGTCCAATATCTCCTCCATCACCGACCTGGGAGGCTTTGATCCAGTTTGGCTCTTCCTAGTGGTAGGAGGAGTTATGTTCATTCTGGGATTTGCAGGATGCATTGGAGCCTTGCGAGAAAATACCTTTCTGCTCAAGTTTGTGAGTAGCCTTTGCAACTGTGGGATTCATCACTTACATAGCGTAAATCATATTCTGTGTTCCTGCCTACTGGCATAAAGATTTTAAAATCTYTTTTGGGGAGAGAGAGGTGTTATCTGATGGGAGAGTACTGGTCTCCTAATCACTTTTCTTTAACTATTAACACTTTAAGCAGCAGTGACAGTGAAGAGCTGTACTGGTTCGGTTTTTTAGGCTGAAAAATAATATGATGGTAGGAATCATAATGTGGAACTACTACTTTTCAGATGGATATAGCTTAATATTTTGCCTTCCTGCCACTGAAGGAGAGAAACTCCTGTTAAGAATCTGCATATTGAACTTTGAGTCCCTAATGAGCTGCCTGTGAAACGTGGAGGAACATAAATACACCATTGAATGTGACCCACGTGATTTGTGGCATGCAAGGGCCCCTCATGGTACAGAGGAGACAGGGCTGCGTTAGGGAGGGGGTTGCTTGCTGGTGTCCTCGCCTCTGTGCTCTCTAGCTGACTCAACAAGGCTTCGTTGCTTAGTGTCAGCACAGACGGGTGAAAGGGTGGAGACTGTGCCTGGGACGGGGAAAGAAAATAGATAGGAGTTGTCTCCTTGAGCTCTGGGTCGAGCTGTTAGTTGGAGAAGGAACTGCTGATATACAAACATCCCCTGGTATCCCAAACC
Organism: Apteryx rowi; assembly: GCF_003343035.1. Taxonomy (NCBI): domain Eukaryota; kingdom Metazoa; phylum Chordata; class Aves; order Apterygiformes; family Apterygidae; genus Apteryx; species Apteryx rowi. The sequence goes on along the minus strand of NW_020450738.1, from coordinate 245,836 downwards.
CCTTTAGCTAAATGGCCTGGTTTAATCTTGTGGAACCCCTTCTGAGGGTAACGGTATCATGTTCCATTTTACATAAATTTAAGATTTCTAATAAATTCAAGGTTCCTTCCCCACCCCYACTTCCAGAGATGGGCACAGCCTCGGTAGTGTTAATCTGTGTCTTCATAGCCATTGACTGTTAATACATACACAAAAAGGCTTACAGTGAAGCAACTGCTTTCAGATGACATATTTGGCTCCCACAGGCAAGTGTTGTATAGGGAGAAGAGGCAGTTGACGATTACTGTTCATGAGGCATTTATAAAGCAGCTTAGGATGGTTCTGGCTTGCTCTTGCCTTGCTTAAAAAGAAAATAAAGGAGAAAGAAGAAAAGCTATTGTAACATTTTTTTCTTCTCTTCCTTGCTTCTCCTAGCTTGCCTAAAATGAACCCATCTGCCATACCAGAAATAGCTTCCTATACAGCAGCTGCAGGAAAAATTAAAAATGCATCTGAACAAACACAGAGAGCATATTAAATAACTCAAAGGCGCAGTTGCAAAAGGGATGGAGCTTCAATATAGCAGGACCCCTCTGTGTTTTATAACACTGTGTAGCCTCACTGGAGATGCTTAGAGAAAGTGGCAGATCATTAGTAATGCCTTTGGCATCCATTGCATTTGCATTAATCATAACAACCTCATTTGGTTTTAATGTGGATGTGAGTCATTCCACAGACATTCCACTCTGACTTCGTCATTAATTTCTGCTGTTACCAATTTTTGCTTTACATGCTTAGGCGAAGCTTTACCAATGGGGAGGGCTAACGAAAAAGTCACTTAAAGCATTTCGTTGGCACTGTAAGTTGTTCTGTGCCTTTGAAAATGTCTCTATATAGGAACTTAAGATGAGGATTTTCAGAGGGCCCTCCACATGGCAAGGAGCCATCTCCAGGGAAGTTTACAGTGAAATCTCTTGGGCCTCTTTAAGAATTCCAGTCAAGTATCCTGCTGTAGTAGCCAAATTTGAATTTGTTGGCCTGTTATTATTTGTTAGACAGAATAAAATTAAGAATCTAGTTAAAAATGGTGTATTTTTTAATTTAAAATTTCCTTTGCCCTTAAAGCAAAATAATTCTAATCTTTTCTTTTTCTTCATAGTTTTCTGTGTTCCTTGGAATTATTTTCTTCTTGGAGCTCACTGCTGGGGTGTTAGCATTTGTTTTCAAAGACTGGATCAAGGACCAACTGTATTTCTTTATAAACAACAACATCAGAGCATACCGAGATGACATTGATTTGCAAAACCTCATAGACTTTACACAAGAATATGTAAGTTGGACTGTGTGTGTGTATTTCTTCTTTTTATGCTTGCTTTAAAGAAATACATTCTCTGTTTTTACTTCCCATCTGTCTAGTTTCTTCAAGGTACAACAGATATATTCTAGAACATGATACTGTAGAATATATATAAATAACCTTTTTTCTTTTCACAGAACTTCTACAAACGCACAGCACCTGTAACAGGTAGTTTGTTTTTTGATGTATAATTGGGAGAAATAATTATGGTAGAGCGTAGGGGCAACTTATTCTTGAGGACATTTAGAGATAGCATCAAATCTACTATTTGTTATCATCAGTCTTGTGTTCAGGTTGTTGGAACATATTCCRTATGCATGTCTAAAGATATTTTAGGGCTTTTGAGGGGGTGCTTTCAAAATACTTTATTGTAGGAGCTATCACATCTGTAGAATACCTTTTTGTAAGCTTGGAAAGTTATTCTGAGATGGATGTTCACATCTCTTTAGCAATGTTAGAGGTGCTACACCACACTGCAGAGTGGCAGACATGCACAGCGGGATTTTTAAGAAGACTTAATGCAGTCAGCCTAACTGGAACTGGGCCACAAGTTCTCATGAGAAATCTCTAAATGACACTGTGTCTGCACTTTAGGGGAGAAAAGGTGAAGCCAGAGATGTGCATGCCTGTGAAAAGCTTTAACTTAGCAGTATGTGAAAGAGATCTAAACTGACTTTCACATGCAAATTATTTTGTCAGTACTTTCTGGTTTCAGTACTCTCTCTTGGCCTGTGTCTGTGAACTCCTCTTTGATTTTGGTGCTGTGTAGCTAGCTGGCTAAGTGCTCCTGGTTGAAAATGTATCTATTAATTTTTGTACGTTCTGCAAATAYATTAATTTTATTTGATGTTTCATCTGCTTCTGTATGCCTGGGGGAAAAATGACAGTGAATGTGAGTAAATAACAGGATGCAGATCTCTGCACTGGTTTTGGATCTGTTCCAGCTTGGAGAATGCCAGAGGTCACCACAGTCTGAAAGTAGTGGTCCATGTGTATGTAACCAAAAGGCCACAATCCAATTTCCTAGTAGGCTGGCACCACATAATAAAACTTGCTCTCCTAACTGGATTAGTAGTCTTGGCAGATAAGTCCAGGGCASTGTGAGACTGGAGAGCAAGCTACTTTTTTAGCTAGTGAGGATAATACTTGAAGACAGCATGTTTCAGGTATTGCAGAAGAAACAGTGCTACATCTGCAGAGAGAGGATTGCAAGTCTGACACTTTTTAAACATGTTTTTTTGTTGKTGGTGGTTTGTTTGTTTGCTTTTTGGCATAAATGGATTCATTGGGCTGGAGCCTCAAGTGATATAAACCATCAATACTCCATTGACATCCAGTCCATTCTTCTTATATTCAACATGTTTTACTGGAGACTCAGTTACTTGGGGTATTTACCTTCCCATTCAATTTTTGAAGAATCCTACCTGCCTACAGTAAAGGAGATGTTATTTGTGTAACATGTTGATGTGCAGGAAACACTGTGTTCATACTGTATAATGCGTGGAAAGGCAAAGATTTCCCCAAACTGACAAATGTAGCAGCTATACCAGTGCGACACTCTGAGCTATTTAGCTTTGTTGAGAACCCAGGAACCTTTAGACTAGGCAGAATATCATACTCTTGGCTATGCTTTTGCTAGAGCCTGAGCTTGTAGGCCTGTGCAACTCTGTGCAGTGCTGTTAAAGCTTATCAGCTCGCTCCATGGGTTTCTCTCCACAGAGCAGCATTGCAGGGTGTGAACATAGATAGTAATTGAAGAACCACTTGCAGGTTTGGAATGCTCCTTTTTCCTCTTTTAAGTACAGCTTCAATGAAACCTGAGGGAATCTGAAGTTCTTGGAAAGCTGGATGGAAACTGGCAGCAGTGATGCRTGTTGTTAGTGCCGAGATTCGTTTATATTGGAAGTCGATATGTTCTCCTTTCTTTGTTCTAGTGGCAGTGCTGTGGGGCTTTTGGAGCTGATGACTGGAACCTTAATATTTACTTCAACTGCACCGATTCCAATGCAAGTCGAGAGCGCTGTGGTGTGCCGTTCTCTTGCTGCACTAAGGACCCTGCAGTAAGTGATGGTCAAGAGCATAGGATGGGTCTGCTGTTCTCATTTTAAATTGCTGTATAAGAGTGTCTTCTGGAAGTCATGCATGATCTTTGCCTTTTCCCTATTGTCTATTTTTTTCAACTTGCATCTCAGCTTAAATACAAGCTTTCCTGCAGTCAGCCAAAATCGTGAGCTAATAACTTAAGCCACTGGCTTGGCTGAACATATTAGTTCTAACAAGTACAAAAAGCAGAAGCCCTTAATGACTTGAAGGATATGAGCTTTCAGTTGGATATCATCAGGGTGTTTCATTCTCTGCCTTAAAGGACAGCAACTCCAAAATCAAACAGTCTAAAGCAGGTATTACTCATTATTTAATGCAGTGTCCAGAGACTGCAGCCAGGCTGACCCAGTTTGTGCTAGGTATGGCAATAAATGAGAGTCTGTGCCCTGAAGAACTGACATATGTTTACATTAGAATTTTGAGACAAGTATGGAAATATTTGTACTTTTTTTTAATTCCACTTTAAAGTCGCTGCTTGTTCCACAGTCACCTGAGATCAAGCTTGAAAGGTCAGAAATCATTTGAGGGAGCAGCTTTTTAAAATAAATCTTCACATCTTTTCAAATAGTTACAGTTCTGGATCATCAAGCAGAAGATGCTGTAGTCATTCTTGACTGGTACAGACATAATCAAGAATGAAGTGTAAAGTGTAGGGAAGCAGTTTACTGACAGTGAAAGCTTTGGAATAGGGACAGGTGTGTACATAGACACTGTTACATGGCTAACTTCATACATTTGGCTTTCATGCAGTTTAAAAGAAGCAGCCTGTGAGTGTGTGTGTTACCTAGTAGTTCAGCTGTGGCTTTTTCCTGCCTGACATGACTTCTAGTTCCTTGAATGTACGAGTCTGTAGCAATGACTAAAATTAGGCGGGCTGCCAGCTTGACCTTCAGGTGCTTCCTGCCTTGTTAATGCAACGCGGTCTCCCCTCCCAGCGTCAGTCACTATTCTTGCCCTCCTCCTCCCCGACAAGGCACTGCCATTTCCATGAGCTGCGTTCTGGTTCCTCTGCAGTGAACGTGTCTTCAAAGCACTTAGAATCTTCCTCAGAAACATCACTGTTTTTTAACAAGATATTAAAACAAACTGGAAAGTAGGTTAGGCTCAGGCATTACATTACGCTTAGGATTCCCCCTGGCCGTTGCCCATCAGCCCACCCACCCACACAGGGAGGTCATCATAACCCAGTTTTAAAAATATGCTTGTTATAAAACCAAACCAGTGACAGCAGTATAAGGTAATCCTATAAATATGTAATTCATGCTAAACTTATCTCTGCATCTTTGTGTGTGTATGGTTATGCATTTTCTGGGGGAAGATGCAGTAACCAGAAATTAAAAGGTAAGTCTCATTCCTATTTATTGTAGGGAAGCAACACTCTGGATCACTCTTAAAATAAAGACTCTCTCCATACTAAAAGTCAGGGATATAATTGTAACCAAGCTGCAACTGGTTCAATTGCAGTGATATGCACAGGTTTTTTCCATGTGAAAGCAGAACATGTGCAGCTGCCCAGCCATCTGTGACATGAGAGCTACAGATAGTATGGTCAGTGTTTTGAAAGGTAGCTGGATGCTAATAGGAAGCAGACAATCCGCGAGTCCCTTCTAGCACCAGGAAGAGAGGCATAGAAATATAGCTTACATAACAAACCTTTTCATCCAGGCCACTGGTACTGTGAAGATCCACAACCAGTCCTTTCGCAATAACGATTTTTGTCCTTTGTCAGTGGGCTGGGTAAACCCTAGGAGTAACTGTCCCATGACTGTGAATTCGGTCTGCGTTCAGTTGCCCCATTTGTTAGCGTGCAGTGTTGGACTGATGCAAAAAGCTATGTGCATGCATTCTTGAACAGGACTTGCTTTTAGTATGGGAAAAGTTTAAGCTAAGTCTCCTTTGAAACGAATTTGGAGTCCTATAGTTGACCTTGCTGTAGTTTAGTAAGTTAAAATGTCCCAAATTCTTGCATAGACAAGGCCTAGGAAAATTGGCTTATTTCAATTTTGTCCTTCGTGCTTTCTTTCAGTTAACAAATTCCGAGGTTAAAAGCAGAAGGCCTTGTTAACAAGGCAAGTAGGTATTTAGCAYAAAGGAGAAAGCTTACATCCATATATTAGACTCTTACCTGCCTTTACAGCCTTGAAGTGGGTGGCTCTGGTAGTCCAGATCCTGGAATAGGAGCATTAATCTCATTAAAAGATGCAAATTATTCAAATGTTGAAGGCCTGTTGAGGGAATCCAACTTTGGAAGCTGACAGCATGCAACCAACAGAACTGGTGACGCAGCGGCACGGTATGTGTTGATGCACTTCCTGCAAAGTGGGAAAACACTTAGGGGACCCTAACTGCAGAGAGGAGGAGATGTATTTTTTTCATATGGCTGCCATGTCAAATCAATGTCTGCTGGATGACTTTCTCACTTCACAATTTGATTAATTTGTAATGTTCAGTACACCTGGCTAAGATTGGCTTGTCTTCTGGCTTCTTTGAGTAGTTCCTTCATCTGCACACTGCTAGTATGTGAGCCAGTAACTTAATATTTTGCTGCCATTATGGCTGACACCCAAACTCTCAGAAACTAAGAAGTATCAACGATTAACTAGAAGTATGAATCTCTAGTGCTGGGGTGGTAGCTTGGGCACATGGTAGGGCACATGCAGCAAGCACAGTTATGCTTCCTGCAGGCCAACAAACCATCGTTATTCCCCTTTCACTCTCAAATATGCCATCAGGCTGACTTTCTCTAAGAAACCTGTGGGGGTGTTTCATAGTTAAAATGTCCAGAAGAGAGTCTTAAGATGGCTTCATTGTTGAAATTTGGAAGCGTTTCTTTTCCTCTTCATATGAGCTTTCTCAGAAACCTAAGAATTGCAGGGGTGCAGGCTGGGCAGCCATCGTTCAAGTAGTTGCTTCATTTTATTGCCCTGAATAACTGTGTATATAGGATAAAAACAGCTTCGGAAAAAAGAAAAGTCTGGAAATGTTGCCACTGGGTAGTGCTTATTCACTAGGGAAAATCTATTGTAGCCTGTATTATTTCCTGTGCTTTGAGAGTGCTAAATCAGAAGCAGTAGGAAGAAACTCCTTCCCCGTAGACATCAAGCTCCTGTAAGAAAGAATAGGCAGTAGGAAAACGTATCCCCATTTTTTCTTTTTCCCTTCTAGTCTTTGGGAGGGAGCGAGGTACTGTATTTCTACATTCATCCTCTGGAAGAACTTGCAGGTTTCTCAACGGAACTGCCCTTTCTCACCTTTTCATGCTGTTTCATGCTGCACAGACTGAACCCTGAAAAATGYTAACAGTAGTCTTGGTGTATGTATCTTCAGACAAAACCTTTTCAGCAGAAAGTTCTTTTGCTCAAAGTAGATGTTCCCTAGTTCCTTTTTTTGACTTCCTGCTGTTTGCATCTGGAATGTGGCATTTACCCAGGTGGAGGGCTGGATTTTTTGGTGTCCTGTCCTAAGAGCTGAGAACATTTTTTGAATATGTGCGTGCGTTTGCTGCAAATAATCAATGGCGCTGAATGGAGGAGGGAGGAATTTCTTAGAAGTAGTATGGTGAACAAAGTTGGGATGATTGTCTTGCAACCCACAGGCCTGGAGAGCTGGGAGAGGATGTTTTGGAGACATTTCTCTTCACTCATTTGCTTCTCTTTCTTTCTCTCTTGCTCTCTCTCCTAGGAAGATGTTATTAACACTCAGTGTGGCTACGATGCAAGGCAAAAACCAGTAAGCATTTCTTTTAATGTGATATCTTAAAGATCAGAATCCCTTTTGCAAGAGCAAGTTATTCTAGTGGTGGAATAGTTGAATGTAATTATCTTTGTTTTCTTCCCTCTTGTCCTTGGCAGGAAGTTGATCAGCAGATTGTTATCTACACTAAAGGCTGTGTCCCACAGTTTGAGAAATGGCTGCAGGACAATCTTACCATAGTTGCTGGTATATTCATTGGGATAGCATTACTGCAGGTAAACCTTGCTTTCCCTGTAATGAGTTACGTAGGCAAACAACAGATAAATAAAACCCATAGGTGGCAGGGAGGGACTGTGAGACTTGGAAATATGCTGTCAGTTTAGCTTTAGAAATAGTCAGTAGTTTTAATGAGGTGAGCTAAATGCGTGATGCTTGTTTTGTGTTAACAGATATCTCACTTTATCTGTAGGGGATATTTTTTCAACTGTCCAGAGATCAAAAATTATACTGTGTTAAATTGGGGCTAGATTAGGTAGAGATTTTAAGGCTGTACAGAGCTATTATTTCTCAGGGAGTATAAATGAGCAGCAAAAAGCCTCTACGGTTGCTTTTGTAAAACAATTGTAGAACTATTCAGTTTCTTGGATCCTAGCTCCACTATTAAAAAAAATACACGTTAAAGGAGTATTTCTGTACTTTTTGTTTTGCTAATGCTTATTGCTAATTTAATTTCTTAACTTCCTTTTGCTGTTTTTTATATCAAAGTTCTGTATAACCTAAGGAGTCTGACTATATAAAAAGGCCTTTGTCCAATGCTCCAAATGAATAAACTGTTATCTCTTTCAGATATTTGGGATATGCTTAGCCCAGAATTTGGTTAGTGACATTGAGGCTGTCAGAGCCAGCTGGTAAAACTGCTGAAATAACCACAACAAGACACTGGACAACCGAAACCCTCTGAAACCTCCAGTGTGTCGCTCTGACACCAAACTGTATGGACATGGGTGACAGGGAAGCCTTCTCTCCCGAGTAGTCTCAAGTTCCTGATACTGCAGTGAACTCATGTTTCTTTGGTGGGGTGGGGGAGAGAAGAGTGGGCTGTCTTAAAATCTGCTGCTCACTGACAATTTTTTTTGTTTTGTTTTAAACCACCAGTTTGAAAGCTGTTGAGCCGTGAATCTCTACTGTATTCTTGATCCTGAGTAACATGTGGACACTTTTTAAAATTGGTGTATTCGGTGGGACAGAGTTGCATTGTAGTTTGTGGATATGCTGTTTATTCTGTGTGTCATGAGCTCCTGATAGCTGCCAAATACTCCTGAGATGGTCTCTCTCTTTACCACTCCGTAAACGAACARTCTTGTTTTCACAGCTAAAGATAGCTACTGGCCTAAACCCATTAAGCAGGAAGCAACTTTCTATGCATCTATTGTACAGTAAATGAAATTGTTTTTAAAACAAGGGAAAACTTTTTTTACACAAGCTTCCAACCATCTCTCTGTAGTACTTTGAGGTTGGAATCGGCAAACTYGCGGGGAGAATTGCCTAATTTTATCAACATCTTTCTTCCTTTCTCCACCCTTGTATGAAGGGAAAGGAGTTTTATATTTGACAAACAAGGGTTGTAGAACCTTTGGTTGCTGCCATACCTTAGGGCATCAGCCTCTTAAGGCAAAAATGGAATATAAATGTATAAAATGTATGAAAGTGTGGATGTTGGGTCCAAGTGAATAATGTTATTCAAAGAATGAACTATATATTAACTTAACAAAAAACAAAACATATGTATCTGATATGGCTAAATCTTTGGTTTCTCTGGAATTTAGTATAACCTAATGTATTTGGGGATCTCACTAATATTAGTACTTTGATATACTTGTGCAAAACTTCTCTAAAAGTATTTCCTTGGTCTGTTCCTAGCTGAGGCTTTTTCTCCCCCCCCTTTAATTTTTTTACTTGCATGAGCTGTGGAGTAAGCATCGGTGACACTCCAGTGCTTTAAATTTGTGCATATGTTTTAATCACAGTCTAATCCAAACTTATTTATTGGTAAATGCATGTGATTATGGAARGATCATACCCCTTCCCTTGGAAGTTGGAGAGAACAGCTTTTGCCAGAGTAAATGATTACCTTCATTGAAAAAAATCCTCTCTAAGTATGTCTCCCTTTTGTTGCTCTGAATGCAACAAAAAGCTTTCTTGAAGCAATGGAATAAAAGTTTTAAACCAGATGTTTGGATCAGGACCAACCAAGGCACAGTCTCTTTTGAATTGGACAAAAGACAGTAGAATTTGGAATAAAGCACAAACAGTGGAAGAAGAATCAGATCAGACTCCATCCAGCTTAGAGTTTGTGATCCGTTCTTCTTATACAAATAATGAACGTACACACCTAACTGTGGCTTGGGTAGTTTTATTGCACTTTGTATAAATTTCACTTATTGTAGGACCCTTCTCAGTATCTGTTAAACCAGTCCTGAAAGCTGTGAGCTGCCGGCTCCTGCTCTGGTCGAACAGGGGTCGAGGGTGCGCAGCACCCTTCTGTGAGAAGTTTAACATCTTTGTGGGATGAGCTTCCTAAGACCAAGTATGTGGAGCAGAGAAAACGAATGCGTTGACTCGTAAACGTGCGAGTTCATATACCTTTCCACGTTTTGCCTTTCTGTGCTCTAGTTGGCCGTGCGTTTTTCCCCCCCCCAAAGGCTGGCGGTAGGCATGCCGGCGTCCCACGGATGCCGCAGATAGTCCCTCGCCCTCCTGGCTTTGCGCGTTACCTCATCCTCCTCTGGTGAACTCCCACTGCCTGCCTCTGAAGCAGGCAGCCTCCGTATCCTTTGGTATCTGCTGTTAAAGTCCAGCTGTGACTCAGAGCAATTTTTTTTTTTTTAAGCCTTTGAAAGCAATTATAACTTACTGTCCTTAATAAAGTTGGTTCCACCTCACCTCAGTGTTATGTTTTTCTTAGCCACTCCTCAGCCTGAGGAGTTACTGGTGTTCGTTTTGCCCCCTCGCCCCCGCAAAGGGGGCACGCAGTTTTCCTGATAGCAGCAGGACAGGCAGATCATCACTGCTCTCTTATAAAGTGGTGTGGGGGGAGATATCAGGGAACCAGGGCTCAGGAAGTAGCCCCGCCACCCAAAAGCCTTGTTCGTTTGTGGCCCAGCACTTTAAGTTGGGGGAAAAGAAAAAAGCCTATGTTACGGAAACGTTCCTTGTTGCCACTGATCTTGAATGCTGCTGCTGCTGCTATGGGCTTCTGAAGGTGACTTGTGTTTTTCTACTTGAATTTCTGCAGTTGCGCTGGGTCGGCCTTTTGTCTCGTCGCGCTGCTCTCTGGCTCCAGTCTGCTGGCAATGCCGTTGGCGGGGTCAGGCTGATAGGAAGGTAAATGCTCTCGGAGGTGAGGAGATCTTGTTCTCACTACTTGCAGGTGCGCACGCAAGCGTGCCACATTTCTGCTGAGTCCGGAATGACTGACTGTTCTTATAAAAACCACTAAATAAGGACTTAAACTTTTCTAGAGCTTGTCTTCACTGCTGCAGATGCTAATATCTCCCTTCCTCCCCTCCCAAAGATGCTCTTATTTTTCTCATTTTTCACAATTGTTTGTGATGGATGCATACCGAATGTTCAGGATTAGCTACCTATGTTGCACCTTTCAACCCCACATTTTTGTCTACAGGCTGGGTCGTGTGCCCTTAGAAATGCCTCATCTACTCGGCAGCTTAGGTGTCCCGTTTGGAAAACTCGTGGGAGGCCCTGGAAGTTGATGTTATCCCCAGAGCCTACCAAATGCAAACATGCTTTCTTCCAGAAAACTGCGGAAACTTCAGAGGAGCTACAGCTAGAGCACAACTGCTGGCTATACAGGCTCATTTTCTAAAGCAATAAGATACGGCAGGCACTGTAACTTCTGGGCGGTTTCTAGCCTGCCTTAGGAGGTGGTAGGGTAGACACGCGTGTAGAGGTCAGTTGAACTATCTTTCAAGTGCAGGAGTTGTTCAGAAATGCATTGTCAGGCTTCTGGCCCATCACAGAGCAGGAGACAGCTGCCTTGGCTGGGCAATGTGTATGTGAGGTGGTCTGAAAGCTTCAGCAGTGGCCATGCTCCTGAAGCCATGTCCGAATCCCCCACCAAACCCTTCAGAAGAGCATCGTGGGTCCTTGCTGCTCTGTTTTCCAAGTTATCTCCATGCTCGCAGGCCTTTCTTACTGTTAGCCTTTTTTTTTTTTTTTTTTGGATAGTCTAATGGGCAAATGTTTGAATTTCTCTGTGTCCGAGTGTCCGTTTCAGTAGCAGCAGAGATCTTTGCTTCAAAATCCCTAACTTGGATGGCGACCCTTAGAGCYGCAAGCTGTGGCGATGGTTGCTCAAGGGCGCTCTGTCCTCGAGCCTCCTCTCCCCTCGGAGAGGGAGGCTAACCGTCCTTCTGGTGTGTAAATAGTGTTTGAAATGTAAATAGTAGCATGCGGATGAAACTGTTCTTGCACATGACCGCTATTCACCCTCCAAGTGTTTATGTTGGTATGGAAGGTGTCCAGTGTGAGGGTTTGCCGATCAGCGTTAATCGGGATGGTCGTTCGGGCTTTGCCTCGCCGCGGGGGTGAGCCGGGAGTGCTTTAATCGCCTGCCATCTAGTGTCTCCCCAGCCGACTTGCAGCYGGCACCTGCAGAAGGGAAAACCCCAGCTTTCCCGTGGGGCTTGGGGCAGGGGCAGGGGCAGGACCTCCCTTGCCTTTTTCCTTCGCCGCCTACTTAGCATTAGGAAAAGCGTTGGACTGTAAAACGTAGGGTCCGCGTCAGCACTCCCTACCCRTCATGGGAGGTCGCCAGCACTTGTGGCAGGGCTAAACATGGTGCTAAGAATTGCTACTGTCCTGAACATTAATCYGTGTTTTTACCTCTTTAGATATGCCCAGGGTAAAATTGCTTCTGATTAACAGTGGTTGCAAGAGAAACTCTCGTGTGGATTTTGAAGTCTGTTTCCCTTTTTGCTGTGCGTGCGCCTTCTGGGCGCATGGTGATGGCACCCTGCAAATGCTTAGGGAGGAGACGAGGTCTTAGCGGGTATCGGAGCTGTGAAGGCTCCACTTCCCCCATCCCGCTTGGTTTCTCTCACTGAAACTTTTTCAGCTATCTGTACTTGAGTCTCATTGGGCATGAAAGTGTTTAAAGTAAACAAAACAAAAAAAACCCTGTTCGTATTGTTTCCTCAGATCTGTTACCAACCAGTTTTGCCATTTGGGGGAAAATAACATCTTTCACAGTGAACATACAGTATAAAAATAGGTGTTGCGACTGGTAGTGGGCACCAAGCAGGTGTTCAGCAGTGCGGCACTACTAGTTGTCTCTTGTGTTTCTGCAGTATGAATCTGTTAAGAATAAGCTCCATCTGTACGTACGTTCATCTTCACTCTGTGTACATAGTAGAGATGGATCTGATGCTACCTTGAGCTCTGGGGAGATTGGGGTTTGGGTTTTACGGCTCAAACTCCTCTTGGGTAAGTATGTTCCAGATTCGTTCCAAGCAGATCTCTCTCCTTGAATCGTCTAGGGCATAAGGAAAGGTGTCGATATTTACCTTTTGTGTATCATTCCTTTTTATACRAATGTATTCTCCTGTGTTCCTTTATTTTATTTTTTTTTAAATCAGTTGTAAAATTGATTGTAAAAGCCAACTACACTTACTGATTGAAAGTATTGCTATAACAGAACTGCATGCCAGTRGAGTTTGACTTGAGCTTTAGCTGTCTGATTTCAGACTGGTCATCTTCAGTCTAGAAGAAAAGCATAGATCAGGTGCATATGTATTACTTATACGTATCATCTTTAGCATTAGACTGTGGTATTGTATCACATGCTGATCTCAATGGATGTAACTGGAGTATACTTGGGAAGTTAATGCAGCTAACTGGTAATTCATTTTAAGCTATTGAAAGTGGTCTTGGTCATGCTACTTGTGTTCTTGGGTTTTTGTTTTTTAATAGATGCATTTTTTAGGAATGTTTTAATACATTTACGATGGACAATACAATAGTTTTAATAGTTGTGCAGTATTCTGTATTTACTTGAAGTAAATCATTTTATATGCAATTTGTTAGATAATTACAATTTTATAAATAAAATTGTGTGAAATATTATCTTGTGAATGTGTACTCTTGATGTAGCACTTCGTATTAAAGGTACAAAGTTACATTCAGGCAAAACTCGTCCCCAGAAAATCCCCCAAAAGCTAATGGGGGAGTGGGTGGGGAAGATTGCAAAGCCTCTCATATACAGCGTAGAGACCTGTCTTCTAATTTAGTCACCAAATGCGCTTCYAGGCTGCTAGAAGCTGTCCTTAAGTGTAAATAATAAGCTAATATGAGATGAGCCCATCCCCATGTGATGGGGGGAAGCCCGTGGCTAACGAATGTGCTSTGTCTGCTTGTTTCCAACAGGTCGCTGCTGCTCCTGGGGCTGCCGTGTAGTCCAGCTGTTGAGCTCTCGGCCTCAGCACTTTAGTGACCTCCAAGTGTTCAGAAGCTGCTTCTCTGCAGGGAGCAGTGCAAAGGGAATATAACGATTTGCCATGCTTTAATTAAACTTTTGTAAAGGGAGGTAGGAATTTCACTTTACTAAGGCTGACATGTCTTTAAACAGAAACAGTGTGAGCTGGCTAGTTTTATTGCTCAGACAAAAATAGGGTAAATTTGCTGGTGTTCAGCACTGCTTGTTTAAAAGAGAAAAAGCACATCTTTCAATATTTCAAACTTCAGAGGGAGCAAATCTAATTCAGTATTTCTAAAACACAGTATTTCATCCGTCTGCACTATCTTGCTGTAAGTAGCAACCATAATTAGCAGGGGGCACTTTGAAAAGCAAGTTTCCTGTACCATGTGGAAGGGGGTTTTAAATGCTTTCTGGAGGTTGGTGCCCTGATTTGATTTCACCCATAGTAGTGGTCACCTTTCTTCCCACAGTGGAAGAGGGGAAAAGTTTACCCCCGTTGGAGCAGCTGTGCAGCACCTGGCTTGGTCAGGAACATGTGCAGAGCACAAGCCTGCAGCTCCGCGCTGGCCAGTGTGGCTGGGGAAGAGCCTTTTCCCAGGAGTTTCAGAAATTCTGTTTCTTGGTGAACTCTTGGGAGCCAGTGAGCCATTTCTCTTGGTTTTGTTCATTAGTTTGGTGTGAGCAGAGTGTCAGGGTGAATTGTGCCAAATGACCACGATCGGTCCTCTTGTGACAACTTCTGGGCCTGACGGGTCACATACTGCCCAAGTGTAAATGCTCTTTTCTAGTCCAGTTGCAAGCAAACAGCACCTGCCCCATTCTTCCTGGCACACCGAAGAACAGTGTGCGTTGTGCAGAAACCTGGGCTTCTACTGTACTTTGGTTTTGGTTTTTGTCAAACTCCAGCCTGTCTGGTTAGTATGCAAGTCTGCAGAAAAGCTGACTTGAATGATGCTCCTTTGCCTCTCACTCTGAACTTCTCATTCTGAACCGTGTTTTCCCTGTGGAAACCAGTTGCAGACTTTTTGTCACTTACAACTAATTTTACCCCTCAAGCTGAGATCTGCTTAGAAGCCTCATGTTAACCGCACCTCTCCATTTTTGCTACACTTTTTGTCCACAAAATGCCTCCTTGACAAATTTAAAAGCATATCTCTATGCAAACTAGAGGTCAGAGGCCTTTCACATATTTCAAGTGTGTATGTTTATCTCCAGATATGGAAAAGACTTTTGGCAAAATAAGAATGCAAATGTGGAGGCATTTTGAGGGGGGAGAATGAAAATCAACCAAGAAGCGCAGTTCAGGGCAGTGCCCAATTCTTTTTAACGTGCAATACATGTGAGAGACTTGGATAAACCATTTTCACAGTGGAAGGGGAGACAAGGAACAGCTGTCTGTATTCTGTACACAAAACTTGAGTATTGTTTCTTGAAATTGTAGCTAGCTAACATTTCTGGGACCTTTGAAATGAATGACCCTTACTGGGTCTCGTGGTCCGATTTGAACCAATTGGGTCGGGTGAATCCAAAACCTGTGTTGGGATTTGTGCCTTATCCAAAGTGAAATTTTTCATTGCATTTCCACATTATGAAGTGTAAACAGATATGCGCTTGCTTTCTTCCTGACTGGTGAGATGCTGGATCTTGTGGAAGTCGTACAGATGGAGATAAATGAAACACCAGCCAGGTACTGCCTGCCCTTTCTGCCCCATGCAGTGTGGCAGCTGTGGTCCATTTTGGCTCGGTTTGCTGCAGCAATAGGCAAATGAGAAGGCCTAATGTCTAGTGTCTTGGTCATAACAATAACCTGAGCGGCAGATTTCAAGCTTTGCTTAGATGTAATCAATCTACTAAACATCTAATCAGAAATATTGTCATCAATTTCAGTTCAGCCACCTTCAGTTGAGTGAATGGTGAAATGCATGTGATGGTGAAGTCCCTAGATCTGAGGAAGAAATAAGAGAAACGGTATTAAAAGAGGCTCAGATTTACCAGCAGTATAGAAAGGACCTGCAGGCTTGAGCATGCCCCAGAACAGCAGAGCATTTGTGTGGATGGATTCAGTCTCTTCAGTTACCTCCTTCTAAYGACAAAAAGCATCTTTACCCCTATACAGACTTTCCTTCTGTGTATAGGTTTAGCACAGATTTAATCTAGAAATGTAGGTCACTTGATATTCCATCCATATAAACCACCTGAAAGTAAAAGGATATGAGGGTTGACCTTTGTATGTGCTTGCTGTGACTGTGGTATCCCTAATAAAAATTTAATGATAAGGATATGGCTAATGCTTAACCTAAGGTCCAGTTAGATAACCAGATGAATATAAATTGTCATGGTTTTTCTGTTACAGTCAGCTTATGCCAACACCTGCAGTTTACACTCGTGTCAAAGGGAACAAAGAGTCTAACTCTAGAATCAGGTAAGTTATCAGGCAGTTGTCTTTCAAATGTGTTTTGGAAACTATTGAAATCCATGGAAATCATCTCCATGCTTCAGAAAACCCAGGCTCATGTGGCCCCAGTGTGACCTGTGGCTGAGGCACGCTGGGCGCCTTCAGCAGAGCCAGGGCTCTGCCCCTCGCACAAACAACCCGGTGTCACCAGGTCCTGGTCTGCATCTCCAGCTCTGCAGTCTGTGGCGTTATTGCACTGTTATTAGCAAATGTCTCTTGGATTTCTTTTTAAATAAGAGGCTATTGTACAGTTAATACTAGAGGCTTTTTTTTTTTTTAAACTGACTGTACTGTTGCCAGTTAGTTTTTGGCAGTGGATTAAATGGACTTGGGATCTGATCTGCTGTGGGAATATTCCTGTAGCATCTGCTGGGTTTTGGTACCGTCTTAGTAGCTTTTAGACTCTGGCAATGTGAGAAAGGTCTCTAATTTCTTTTCATACACAACTTCTGTTCCCCATCATGACTGGCATCTTCCCTTCAGAGTGTCCAGTGGGATAGCCTGTGGTTTCATGAGACTGGGAAGTGACTCTGGGAATATTTTAGCTCATCAAGTCAACAGCAGTGTTTTGTGACCATGGGGCTTGGGATTGCACGGGTGCTTGGTTTCTGGGAATGCCTCTTCTGCTGATAAACAAGGAGCCCGGGACTTCAGAGGCCAACAGCTTGGTCCTGGGAGTGCTCAGCTCACTTTAAAATGTTATAGCTCATAGGAGCTTGGTATGTGCATTATGGACTTGATCAAGCTCGGCAACGGTATCAAACAGTCCAAAATAACCCATGCTCGTTTGGTGGAAGCTGGCATCCCCGCTGCTCCCTGTTTTGCCGAGGAGCTGTCTCTTGGTTTGCTTGCTGTCATGTCACAAACCTACAAAAGCGCAGCTGTGAGGCCAAGAAGCTTAAACGGGCAATATCACAACTCGCCTACCTAGGAGAGGAGATGAGGACGACTCTTGCGTGCCACATTTCTCACTTGCTGGCGTTCTCCCGAAAAATTGCCGCAAGGCATGCCTGTAAAAATCCATCTTCAAAAGAGGGGAGAGAGGAAAGAAGAGGAGGGGGTTGGGGCGGGGGGGAAGCAAGCCCCACAGCACTCAAACTTGTGTGGCTTTATGGGATAAGGATTGTACAGCATATTCTTGTGAAAGCCCACATGATTGTTAAACCACCCAGTGGCCCTATTTGAGTTTGCTCCAGTGAAAGGGGCTTGAAATTGTTTTCTTTGTATTTCTCTCTACTGAAAGAGAGAGGCTGCATCGGGGCCAGAGCCAGGAATGAAAAAAAGCTCCTTGCAAGTGCATGGTGGTGCAGTCACTGCTTCTGCATTTGAAAACAAAAAAGGACAAACCACGGGATAAAGTGAGAGCACTGAAATTTTTATTTGTTACCTCTAGGTACCACGAGTTTGACATTAATAGGCAAGACCAGTGAATGACCAGCAAAGTACATTGCATTCAAACCTGCATCTCCAAAGCACCAAAAATGGAGCTAGATTTACTTCTTAATCCTATAACCAGCCCTCTAGCCTGGACTTGCTGCATCTTGTATTATCCCTAATTTAGTAGCACATTGTTATGCAGTTAGGGGGTGTGAGGAAAGATTCATTGTGTAGTACCACTTTTACATCATCATAGGACTACAACATGCACATTCTACTATGTGGCCCAAGCAACAAGAATACAAGTAGAACAGTTATGGGTGGAGACTTGTTTCTGACAGGTTCATGTGAACACCACCTATGGATTTTTAGAAATCTTTTTGGACGGGTACCTACAGCAGTTCATCAATTGGTGTGGGAACATTACACGCATGCACGAGTGATACAGTGGAAAACACAGCAGGAGCGGCAGCACGACGGAGGACAAAGGTGAACTCTGTGATGGGATGCTGTGAACACGAGAGACCTTTCTCAGCTTTCCACGGCAAGTCTCTGCTCTGTTAGCGAGGCCTGCTGGGCCACAGTTTTGTTCTCATGGCTGCGGAGTTTTGATACCACTTCTAGAAATGCCATGCTCTGCACTTCCTTCTGAAGGGGTTCTGGAAAAAGAAATAGTAAAAGAAATAGCTCTTGGTATGAGACGGGCGCAAGAACGGAAAGGTTTGGTGATTGCAAGAAACTTGTTCTACTCAATGATACCCTGGAACTATGTACGCATATGGGCACACAAATGCATGTGGGCACACACAATGTTATTAACTTTTTGAATTGCTTTTGAGGGTGGGGGGAACTCTCCAGCATCTAGATCCGTAATATACAGGGCATGTGCAAGCTCCAGGGATTTTGGGTAGAGAGGGAAGGATGAAGCTGCTGCGTTGTGGTTACGAAAATCCACCTGAACTGCCTTCCAAAATAGATGCTTAGGAAGTATTTTTCATGAAACCCTTTCTTGTGCCTTATTCCTTAAAATAGTTAGACCAAGCAGGTGAGCTTGCCTGTAAGACTCACCGTGTAGTTCACCTGTATCAAATCAGCTGCTACCTGGATGTTTGTGTAGGAGTGTGAAGAGGGTGAAAATAGTTCTTTAATGTAGTTCTTTAATGGACACATCACCACTGTTAGCTGTCCCCACCTATACTTCAGCTCTGAAATTGTTACAAACACATTTGGCAATACACCGTGCTGTGGATATATATATATATACAGCATTTAGGTTTTTACTTGAAGCTGTAAGTCTCTTGTTTCCTGACCCTGGATTGCACTGTACTGTGTGTCAAAGCTTGGGAACAACTCACAGAGCTGATGCAATATTTCTTTGAAAATGTGATGGGTTTTCTTGAGGCCACGTGCTGTAGGCATCGCATGCTTAGACCTAACCCAACTGCTTTGGATTGTCTAGGCTGTTATAGTGAACTCCAAATCAGTAACAAGCATCTGCATGTATTTCTGCTTCCCAGGTGCTGCCGGGGGCCTGACCCCTGCGTGTCCCAGGAGGGATCCCGACTCTCTGCTTCAGATTAGCTCTGCTGTATGCTGTGCACATTTACTACTCTTCCTTACAACAAACTTTTAGTGACATTTGTTTCCCTTCCTACTTTCTTGTCCATGTTTTCAGTTTTCCTGCACAATTTAACCCCTGCTGTGTGAGAGCAAAGAGCCACAGCTGTGCACCCGGGAACCCTCATGGCCTGAGCGGTTTCGGTGAAGCTGTCGGGGTTATTCTACYGTGTTGTAAGCATATTCTGCCTTCGTTCTCCTTCTGAGATACCATCGTGTTTAAGCAGGTGTTACTAAACTGACTTTCAGGAACTTACTGCTTTGTAGTGGCTGAATATTTCTGCTTAACATTTGGATTCCTGGGGCCCTCACACATAGCAGTGACTGTGCTAGCTATGGATGCTCTACTTCTGCTGATTAAGTTACACATTTCTGTTTTCTGTTGTCCTCATTCTTCCCTCTTTCCATGTATTCACTCAGCTGCAACAGCAACTTCCAGATGACAAAAACACATTGGTTTTTTTGTTTGTTTGTTTTTTTTACTGCTAACGCACAACTGTTGGTGCTATCAAGTTAAAGGTGATGTCAGCTGCCCGGTAGTAAAGGATAGTTCAACARCATTCACTGCAGAATTAACAAGAACTAAAACAACGCAACCGCTTCTAACCTTTATGAACTATATTGTTCTTGTGGTCAGTTACTTTAAAATAGCTACACAGGTCTATTTACAGGAGAATATGGAAACTTTGTAAATATAAACGATGTCTGTGGATTGTGTGTGGAGACAGCGGTGAAATGAACTTAGAGGCAACAAAGCTGCGGGACGTGTATTTTCATATACTCATAGTGCAAACAGGCTTTGCTCTTTGCAGTCTCTCCCACAGAAGTAAATTTTTTTTTAACATGATTTTAAAAGTTAATACCAGGGTTGCTCAATTATTCCTGTGTAATGGCTAGCTTACGGGTCTGTTCATCAGGGAGCAGGGCTGAGCTTGGCTGGCTCAGCCAGGTGCTGTGCCCTGACGTTACGGCTGGGTATTGCAGTAAGGTGCCGGCTTCTCCCTAAGAGATGGAGAGAAGGCTAAGAAACATCATGTCTAGGCAAAGGCTGTAGCATGCTGTCAGGCTGAACAGCTCGATAACCCTGAAAAAACCTAAAACGAGACAGTTCCTTAATCTAGTGGCATAAAGAGAGTTATTTGACTTTAACTGTCAATCTTCCAGGTGACAAGAACCAGAGAAGTGAAAATRCAACTGTCAAGCAGAATTTGAGGACTATTATTTTAGTTGGAAGCAACAGGAATACCCAAGAAAACATCACCGTGATGCAAAGGGGAAACTTCTATGCTGAAAGGGACAGTTTACTACTAGCACAAAAAGACTTAAAAAGGTTGCCAGAAAAAATAAATGATACATCTCAACATCTAAATATTAAAAACAGTAAACATTTGAGGCTTGCTATAAAATTTGGAGCACTTTTTTGTACACTGAGATGTATATGCTGCTCTAAAAACTGTAATTTGGCTTCTGTAAGCTGGCAGTAATAGAGCATTCACTAGCCTGGTAGTAAGGACTACCAGAGTTACAGTTACGCTAGTCATGGTGACCAATGTAGTTACAAAAGATAACTTTGCTTACAGAGACAGCATGCACTTAGCTAAGATAATCTTTATTCAATTGAATTGCTGTAAACTCACCTCCAGACAATCTTTGATTGTTTTGCACTTGGCAAGTTGTGTGCAGACAGGCTTGGAGCGCCCGTCTTTTGTACTTAAGCCAGTTTTTTTTTCTCTGTCATCTTAGTTGTTTGTACATTTCTGAAATGGAAACCTTTCTGGGCCGAAACTTGCTCTCCTCCCACAGATTAAATATATATTTTTAAAAACACTAAAACAAATTGAGCCACTTTGTGAATCCTTAGGGTAGAAACCAAATTTCTCCATGATAGCTTGCTCCTTTTTGTTTTTCCCTGTTTGCCCACACAAAGGTGGGAGGCTGCAATCCAAACCATAGCTTATTTCACAGTCCTGAAAACAACCGGACCTTTAGAAGAGGGTTCGCTTGGGAAGAAGGCAGCTGGCAGTGCCCAGCACTGGCACGTGCTGGAGCACGTTCTGCTCGCCTTTCAGAGCGCCCGAGAAGGTAAGCGAGGAGCCCTCCTAAAGCAGGACTATAGCCTACACGCTGCTCTAAGTACTGATTTGCGTGTGTCTGTCCCCCCAAATACTGTATTTTTTTTTACTCCTTGCCATTCTTGTTATTTGAAGCTAGAAGTCAGGAGGCTCCTTGCAAACTTCCTTTCTCCTTCACCTAATTTTACTTTGTGAGTAGGCTGACAAGAAAACCACCACAACAAATTACAGGGAGCTCACAGCTAAAGGTGCAAATTAAGTTCTTGTCATCTGTGTATTTGCATAGAGAGCCTGATCCTGTACAGTTTTGAATGCCTTTCATTGCCTCCATTTCATTTGTCTGTCAGTGGAAATTTAAGAGCTCTCTGCATCCCGCAGAAGCCAGAGTCCAATTTCTGCAGTTAATATCATCCAAAGTTGAATAAATAGCCTCTTTCTCTTGCAACTATTAAGTGAAGAATATGTCATAATAAATTGAACTATTCTGTGCATAGTCACTGTGAAATGAGAACCCATCTCTGAGTACATTTGCAWAGACTCTATGTTCAGGCTAAAAAGAGAGAACTAAGTTTAAATATTTAAATCTTTTAGGAAAGCAGGGCCCTTCTGAATACTCACCAGATCCTATAAGGGCACAGATCAGCACCATGGAGTTGTATTTTATTTCTGGAGCACTCCTGTCGTCTGAGAGCAGTCTGTGGAGAATCTGAACAAGCTGAGCGTTTTCAAGATCCTTTTCAGCAGTGACTGAAATACAAGTAAAAATTTGTAAATCTGGAAGTGCTGCTTGGTTTGATACTTCTTTTGTTCTAGCCATCTTTTGAAGCATTAATCGCCTCATTGGCATAAAACTGAAGTGTATATTAGATGGTATGCTGATAGAAATCACAGCTCTTGCTAGAAAAATGTAAAATAGTCCAACTATTTGAAAGGACCTCACAGAGTTTATTGTGATAAAATGAAACCTTAAATATGCAGTGATTTGGCGGAAAATCCACCTGGCTTTCTAGCTACTGAGGCGAACATCTGCAATATTTAAACTTTCAAAACTTCTAATGCCTAAATTTGCTTTTTGGAAGTTTTGTCTGAGCAAATACAGATGGAGTAATTCTTGATTTCATGGTAGAGAGAACTCAGGGTCCATTAGTAAAGCTGTGAAAAATCCTGCAAGATCACAGCATGTGAGTAATTTCTTCTGTAGTTTTTAAAGAAATGTTATATGCTGAATTCAGGCTCAAGACCTGTAAGCTTCTAATGACAAGATAAAGACAGGTTAGAAGATTCAAGCGAGTATGAACGTTTTGCCTTTTAATTAAAACAATTCCCTGATGCCTTGGCAGTGATGGGGAAGTTGAACGTAGCATTCCTCTAGTACATGATGACAGGAGATGAAATCAGCTACAAAAACAGTTAATGTTGCTTGTTTGGCTCTTCATCTGAGTTAACCGGCATGCAAACAGGATAAACAACCCCCTCCTGTTGTCCAGCTAGCCCTTGTCTGGTAAACTGAGCTATTACGCAGGCAGGTCGAGACCTTTAATCATCTCTGCCTTTAAGGTAGTCTCTTGCATCTATTTCTGTGGAATTTAATAAAATAAGACATTTTGGGGGCATTATCCACCTCTGCATGTGTTCTCTAACTCTTACTGGTCAGGTAGTTGAAAGCTTTACTTTGAGCCCTCTCAAAAGGGGTTTAGACGTGTACACGTGTATGCAGACCTAGGTCATACAAAAACCTGCCCGCTAAATCAGCATCCTGCCTAGGTCAGAAATCCTGTTTTGGAAGGGTCATGTGGTCTCCAGGCTGTGAAGGAGGACTGTGAACATGGTCCTGTGGTCTTCCAGGATGATCACGGCTTGGTAAGTGCAGAGCAAACATTATGAGAACCTAATAAGATCATGATTTTTTTTAACTCATAGCCAGTTGGATTTTACCTAAAATCTGAAAGTTATGTTAAGGGGGCCCTTCTAGATCATGTGATCACTTACCAGAACGATGAAGCAAATATTGCATGACCAGGAAACTCCAGTTTTCTGTATAAGCCTATTGCCTGCCCCTGCCTATGCACGTATTACCATGTATTCCATGCTACTGAAAGGCAGGGGGACGAGAGGTTAGCTGTTCTCATATCCGAATTTAACTTGCACACTTCTCCCTGTAGGGGCTCTTTTGGGCGCAGCCTCAAGACAGGTCGAGCGAACTGCTGCGATACTCACCCAGTTCTAACGCCGCTATTAGCGCCAGGGCGACGAGGGCTTCGTTTTGCATTATTACGTGCTCGCTGGTTGCCATGGTTACTAAATGCTTGATGCCACCGCTCTGTACAATGGTCCTAATTACATCCTAAAATAAATGGCACAGAAATGAAAAAAATTCTGCGTTGCATACAAACCAGGCCAACACAGTTGTCACAGACGCTGTGTTATGCTTAGGTAAGGATGCTCGTCGGGTATATGCGTATCTGATCACTTTATACATAAATGTATGTGCATGTGTGCCTACAAATCATCTGCTGTTACTCTGTAATTATAAAATACAACCTGTTAAACCACTCCAACAAATGTTTAAGTTAGGACACGCGTAGCTAGCTCTTCTCCAGGTTACCCTGTATAACTCCGGTTGTCACGGCACGCTGATCTAGCCTCACCCAGCCAAACTCTTTGCTCCATTGGAAGTCAGCAGGTGTTCAAAGACGATTAGTTTTCCCTTCTTTTTGGTGTGATGTTGAGAGCAGTTTATCAAAACCACCCAACATACCTTATATTTGGGATTAAGATATATGAGAACATAGTTTTAGTGCAGTTGGTATCCAGGCTCCCCACTCCCAGTTATCAGATGCTCCACCTGTCTTGGGATTTTCTGAGTTTCTTCGAGATGGTCAGAGAGGTAAGATTACAAACTATTACAGCTTACTAAGTAATATAAACTGTGTACTAAAAAAAAGATTTTTAGAAAAGCTAAAGAACAGGCAGGAAAATGACCAGTGATTTCTTGAAGTATTTTGGAATTTTGCCTCAAATAGAGGCAGGTTAGGAAAGGACAATTGTGAGATACTGATGTGTTAGTTTTTGTTCTAAAGCCAGAAATTAAAATGAAATGTTGCCCAAGACCTAGGGAATGAAAATGCTGACTGGCTTAAATGACTTTAAAGCAGTCACAAATATTCAAATGGGATTCTGTTTTGAGGTCCAAAATTTGATCCACCTTACATTAGTAATGAGGGACGGATAAAGATTTCTGGTGTCTGTAGGTCTCTGATTATTTGTTAATCATCTGTCACATAAGAAAAGTTAAATTTGCACCGAAATGCTTTTTCTTAAGGTATTCCCAATCTTTTGCTGTGATATCTTTTTTTCCCACAAGGACTTGTATAATCGATGTCATCCAAACCAAAAGCAGAATAGAGGGAAGAAAGCAGCTGTTAGAGGAAGTAGTCTACGTTATCTATCAGCTATTTTCACCTTTGTGTGCAAAATATTAGCACAATGTTGGCATGAAAATTGGGTGGCTTTGCACGCCAAAGGGCAGTTGCCCAAGCAAATTTTTTTTTGTTAGTTCATGGATGCACAAAGTTTTGAAAACCTAGCTCTTTTTTTCAAATAAGACTCGATTTAAATTTTTAATCTTCTTGCTTAATTTCACTTTAAAGCACACATCCCTTTCTATTTCCAACCACAAGCCAAAACTCATTAACTGATGCCTGTGTTTAGAATGATTTCTGTTCCAGTGCTTGCACAGACGATGCAGTGATGTTCTCTGTGCAAGGAAACAAACATGATACATCATAATCCTTGAATGCCGAAATGCTCTTAAATAATCATGCTGAAGATGCATGTGGCACAAATCATGTCCTTATGACTCAAGAATTTCACATTTAAAAAAAAAATCTTTATTTTTTCTGAATGACATGATGTGTGCAAGCATGTAAATGTTCTCATATTTTTCCTTACTTGCAATGGTGTTTCTTATTATTTGGATTTTTTCTGGCAGAACTACCAAGCAAAATATTTTTGAGATTTCCTGGAATACTCTGGGAGCCACTAATTTCTAGTGGAGTTGGTGGGAATTTTGCAAAGCCTTGCAACCAGTCAGCACCTTTAAAGTCATAATCCTCATGATTCTGTAGGTGAACATCACCCTCTAAAAGGCAGCATCACATAGACGAGGGAGATGTCAGCTGCTGGGTTTGGTGCTAGTGAGGCTTAACTCGCAAGTGCCTTAGCCATTTTTTAGAATGGGATACAAGTTTTCCAAATCACTGTTGCCTTTGTAAATRTTACTCAAAATACTTTATAGGCTTTTAGATTTAAAAATGAATGTAAATTTAATGTGCAGTAAAGAACCATACAGTTGTGCCTGTATCCAAACCTAGAGGGCAGTAAAAGCATTAAAATAAATCCCATGACCCCCCCCACCTGTAAGTTTTTTTTTCCTCCCAATGAAGTGTCCTCTAGAAGTACCTAAACCACAGAGAAGTTTATCTGTGCTCATTTTGCTAAGTTGTACATTAATATCTGTTTCATGCTGTCAATAGTATCTCTACAATTAGGATTGAATCCTCTCATCTTGTAGAGCATTTTGATTAAAACCTCATATTTCTGTGGCTTTTTATACCATCTATACACGCAGCTCATGGAGTGAGGAAAAAAAATTATAATTTGGAGAGTGGAAAAAAATGAAAACTGATCAGGTTCAGAGCCTGAATGTGAAACAGAGAATGGAGAAGGAGAAAGTTATATTAGAAACCTGCAAAGATGTTAAACCCCCTGCTAAGTCCTGCTGATGTTGATTTTGTTTTGGACAGGCTCAGTATAGATCAGGTCCAGAGTATATGTTTTGCACTTAGCAAATGCCATGCATGAATGAAAAGGTCATTGATAAAGTCTGAGTTTTCTAAATCACATTTAGTATTAAGCTCAGTCAGGCAGCCTGTGTTCTTATCGGTGCACTCGCTAAGTAAGTGATAAAGCCTGGGCCTGGAATAAGGAAGAGCTTTTTTCCAGAGGAGATGCATTTGTCTCTCCTTAGGCCCCGTTTGGCCGACTACTCCCTTGAGCAGGACGGCAGATTATGACTGTGTGTGTGAAGGCACTTGGTTGCTGCGAAGGTGACGGGAGAGACAGGACTCATTTGTCCCACAGCTTCTCTTAGTGTAACACCTTCGCGCATGTACAGGAAAGCTTCTGATGGACCTCAGAATAAACGATCATTTCTAATGATCCCTTAGAACTGTAAAACTCTGCAGTGTGGCGTGTGAAGAGTGTGKGGGGGCAGACTAGTTCTGGATCTCCGTAATTGTTATGATTTTCATATATATTTATATAAAATGAATGCAACGAGTCTTCATAAACATCGGCATCAAAAAAGTAGAAAATGTGCCCTGTTGAACTTTTACAGGGTACAATGCAAATAGAAGTGAGTCAAGATTTAACCCTGGCAGTGATCCTTTAACTGGCCTTCAACTCTGAAATTAAGTTTTGCTTTGTTTTTACTTTTTTAACTACGTAATTCAAGTGAGTTTTTAAACGTGGTGCTTGTGTCCCATTGACAGGTCTCTGTGTCACAGGACATGCRGCATGTGAATTAACCAACCCAGCTCTCTAGAAGGCTTAAATAATTGCAGGCTGCTGTTATCAGCAATATTAAGTGCAGAGGTAACTCTTAGTTTCTACAAGCTGACCCTTTCCACCACTAACTTACTTTTGATTTGCTGTGCCGTATAAGTGCGGAAAGTAGCCTGTTGGACTCTCCCATCACCCCCGCGTGGTCCTTGGCTTCGCACCATTCCACCAGGCGTTCCACCAGCTTTACGTTCCTTCCCAGCTGTTCAGCTGCTTCTGCTACATGTCGCCAGAGCCAACAACACAACAGAAAAGTTGTCATTTTTTTTAGCACGTGCTAGAAAAACGTGCTGAAAGTTACAAACTAGGAGGAGACTGTTAAGCAGAACTTAGCTCGCCTGCACTAACGGTGAGGAACAGCTAGGCTGCACGCAAGCAAGTAAAGCCAAAAGTCAAAATGGAAACAAAACACAAAAATGTTCAAAACCCAGTTTCCAAAAACAACTGATCAGCCCAGTTAAAGAGACTTGTGCACTGACTAACAGTAGGGCAAATAAGGGTGATACTGCGCTCCCCCAAGAGCTCTCTTCAAAGTTTAAAAGCACAAGGTACCACTCTGGTCAGTTAGATTAGGTTTTGCAAACCCTCGGTCATATACACTTCTTCAGGGAATTTCTATTTCACATCCAATAGCTGTGCTAGAATTGAATGGATTTTTTGAAAAAATCTGCTGTACTGACTCAAAGATAAATATCTGCTAAGTGATCCCAGTAGCAAATTACCCTTGTGTAGCAGATTTCTAATTTTACAACATATTGCAACTTTCCTATTTTATTTATCCTCACCTGAAGTACAGAATAAGCTACAAAACTGAACTTGTGTATCTTGAAATTGCAGTTTATCAATTAACAACCACATTTGCCTGTTCCAAGAAGCTAGGGACAGAGGAAATGCAGAAAGTGAACTGCACAACGGGGAGCGGTAGCTTAAAACACCTGTGCCTAAGTACATACTCATAATGTGACATTGTAGAAGAGTTCTGAAGTACAGCAGTAAATAAGCATATAAAACCTATTCCGAGGGTCCCTGGCAGTCAATTCAGAAGTTCTAAAAAAGACAAAATAAAAATCAGCCCACATTTCTCTCACTTTGCATATGTATTAGATTTATTCCAAGACTTCAGGAATAAAATTTAAAAAAGCCCTGCTACTCTCTTGTAGGAATCTTAACAGCATATCACAGACTGAACCAAAGAGAATCACTTAACATAGAGAACAGTTTATTTTTACCTTGTGCATCTATTAACATTCTTAATGTTCCCAGCAGCTTGAATTGAACAGGGGGCATCTCGGATCTGAGAAATTTCAATACCGCTTCTGCAACACCAGCTGATAGCATCTTAGCCTTATTTACAACTGCATGAATAAAGAACAGAGATGATCTCAACATTTTATAAAGATGCACTTTGTTTCCAAGACAGTCTGGAAGCAACTTTTTGCACGCAGTCTGAAAAATAGCTTGTGAACACAGMCTGCAGGACATGAGTGTGTGCTGACAATACTGAATTGTAGAAAAATGTTACAGTTGCTAAGACGTGTGTGTGAAATGAGGGGCTTTGTCCTAGCGCACACATCTAATTTCTAGTGTTTGGCCTGAACGTGAACTGATGGCTAGTTTTCTCCATCTGGCTCTAGGAAAGGATTTCCCCACAAAATGCACCTAGCAGAAGCACAGGCTAGTACTTGCACCCCAAAATACAAGGTAACCTCTCTGATTCTCAGCATCATTCTTTTATTTCATGTAAGGGAAGGAACTAAAGTGACCTATGAGTATAGCAACCTCTTGCCCAGTTCCAATATTTTATACAAACAACACTGTGGACTGACATGTCTGGAGCATGCGGACCTCATAGAGTGTCCTAAATTGCTTTTCATCCCATCCACTGCTCTGAGTTTTCCAGTTCCATGGAGATCTCTGGTATACGTAAGGTGCAAGGTTGGTTCAATGTTGTAGTCGGGGAAAAAAAGTGTTTAGTTCATACTCAGAATAGTGTTCATCAAGCAGTTCATCACTGGAGCCAGTTATTACTTGCTTTTTTTTTCCTGCGTGTGTGTAATATGAATATCCACTAAATTTATGTTGCCTTGAAGCAGACATTCCTGAGTACAGGCTACAGGGAGGAATTACTCACCTGAGAAAGGTAAGCAAACAGTGTAATGTTAAAGTTGTATGGATTTAGTAGGTATGCATGGTCATTTTTAGACAGTTTGTGTTTTTCAAGACTGCAAATACTAAAATAAGGTTAAAGGGATGAAAGTTATTTTTGGCATGGTACTAGCAAGCATATGCAAGTATTATAGATTTGCTTTGTTTTTATGTGCATACACTTTGCCTTTTACGTTTGGGTAATCAACACTCATACAAATGAAGTTATTAAAAATGATAAAATTAGCGTTCAGATAGTCTGCTTGGAATAGGCTGGCTATTCTAACAGCCCACTTCTGGCTCTAATTTCTGAACAGTCAAAACTTGAAGTTGCAGAAAGATGCAGATTTGAACAAGGAGGGCAGCACTTGCTGGAGGTGCCTCTCAGCTGCGAGAGAGAACCCAAAGGGTACAGGCAAAACCGCACTGCTCTGGACAGAAAGGACTGAGAAATCATTCGTGAGGCCTCCTCAGCTCCCGGCATACTACAAAGCTGCCCTTTGCTTGGGAGGGACGATACTGTGGGATCAAAGTGGCAACAGATGGTCACTAGCTCTGTGATGCATTTAAAAACTGCCCATTGCAACTGCTATGCACCAGCTGTAAACGCCTTTGTGGGACTGAATGAAAAGCAGCAGATTCTGAGCTGCCTCGAGGGCTGTTAGGGAGTTTTCCCACTCTCATGCCGTTGGGTTTTGAGGGCGAGAGCAAATCTCACCTTTGGATAATTAGCACGGCAAAGCGAGGCTTACCAGGAATAGCCAGGTTTCTGAGTGCACTCAGCGCTGCGTGCTGCACAGTTACATTTCCATCCTCTACGTGTCTGTCTAGCAGATCCATCAGCTTTTGAACTATGCCATTATCCACCATATGGATGCAGTTTCCGTCTGCGCAAGATAAGCCAAGTCACTTGCGAATGCAAGATTATTACCAAGATTTTTATAAGAGCTTTTTAAAGATACAAGTGTTATTTCCCTGCTCCTTTCCAGATTTTATTGTTGGAGCATTTGACCACCAGCATCGACGAAAGTTGCAGTGCTCACGACAAATTTAAAATAGTGGTATTAAAGAAAGTACAGAGGCAGCAATCCTCTAAACTTACTACATTATATACTGTACAAAAATGTGAAACATTTTTTAAAAGTAGGGTTAATGCCTCTCAGGATCATAAAGTATAAAAATACTGATGTTATTGTATAGCTAAATAATAATGCTTTACCACAACACATGCTTTTTATTTGTAGCTGTACAGATGTAGCCTGTTAGAAGGGCACACATAAACAAACATAAGCTATTATGGCATATTCTTACCATTTCTGGCAAAATTTGCAATAGCCAGTGCTCCTGCCAGCTGTAGCTGATGGCTATTGGAAGGAATCCATGAAAGTACTCTTTGGAACACACTGCCTTTTCCTCCTTCAAATAACTTTTGCATGGATTCATCTGGGGTAAAAAGCATAGATAGTCAGCAAGCTGAAGAAATGTTTGTTAGGCAAAATTCTTCTGTTGGTATCTGTGAAAGTCTGCTGGCTTCACTGCAATTAATCCAGGCTTACAATGGGATGAGACACAAAATCTGGCCCATTAAATGTTAATTGTCAGGTGGCAGGTCCTTTAAGTTATTTAAAAATGTGTTTAATATAAAAAGTAAAATTCAGCAGCCAAATGGCACACAGGTATCTGCTGTTGCTTTTCAGAAGGTAATGATACACTGTACTCACCTCCAAGCAATAATAAAACCATAAGATCAGAAGCTGTTTTAAGCTCTGCAATGTCATCCTCTTTGTCACTGTCCACAGTCTTCTGGACAATCTCAAGTAAGCACTCCACCAAGCCTGCTTCAACCAGCTGCAGTTTAATGACATCTGAAGAATATCATGAATATAGGAGTCAGAATCGTGATTTTAAATACATCGATTGTACATACACGCTAGACAGAGAAAAGTAGTAGCGAAGTCAATGGTTTCACTCACAACTTGTGTAGACAAAACCACAGCTTTTTTTATTTTACATTCTCAGGCTCAACTTCCACTGTTATTCATCCACCAGCCCCTGCCCCAGCTCCGGACTTCCTTCAGACAACACCTCCCTGCTGAAGCTATGTGGAGTCCCTTGGCATGCTGCTCTTCAGTTTTCAAAAAGGGGTAAATTTCTCTACAGAAAACTTCCAGCACGCTCTCCTCAGTCCCCACGTAGCAGACTCGTGAGGGCTGTGCCATGTTAGGGCTTTCCAGAGGCTTAGAGTGTGTTAGAGAACAAACTCAAGGTCTCATCATCTTCATRTGCAGAAGAGCCACTGCCTTCACTGAGAGGTGCTTGTATAAAACATAAAACTTTCAGATGAAATCTTAACAGAACAAATAATCTCCCATTTCTTTCAGCAGAGCCAAGATTTTCCMTGAGAAGGCTGCAGGAGGAGTACTGTCAGGCCAAATCCAAAACGTTGGGTTGGGAGAGAAAATTCTTCTGATGAAGAAAAACTGGAAATCAGTGAGGCAAACTCATTTTTTAGTTGTTACTGGCAATGAGGTGCAAGGGGGAAAGGTGAATGTTATTCAGGTGGTGAAGCGGAATTTGGAAGCAGTATTCTTGTTGCTGTCTCTACAAGATTTTTTCCTGCGACCCTGGAGCTGGGAACCTCTTTCTTTACATACCTAAGTTCCCTTTTGTTAAATGGGAACGGCAGGTCTTCCAAAGTTATATGATGTCTCCTTGTTATGTGAAAATGATCCTGGTAGTTTTTGCATGCTGATGAGACAGAGCACAGTCGGGAGCTCTTCAGAAATGTCCAAACAAATGAATTTCTTTTATTTATTTTGTGTTTAAAATGATGTTTTAACAATACAGAGTCTAGGCCAAGTTGAAATACTTTTAAAAGCCAAAACTGTGGAAGTGGTTTTCATGTAGTTTACAAGTGGCATTTGGGTGAAGAAAAGTGTTCTACTGCTCATGAAAGATGTGTCTGAGACTCTCCGCCTCCTGCTGTCACTGGGCTTTTTAGCCTGAGTAAAATTCATTGCTTCTCTCAGAGCAGCTGACCTATTCATCAACTTTGCAACAGAATCCAAAATGGTCAGCTGAGATCTTTAAATATGTGCCTTTACACTAAGTTCCTTTAAAAAATAGGGTGTTCCCCTATTTTTTATTACAAAATACCAGGTTGCAGGTGTGTTGTGAGTTGAAATACAAATTGCTACATCAGCGTCCTTAACAAAAAAAAAAAAAAGCAGAGAGCAAATACTTCATTTAAATGTTTTTTGTCTGTTGACTTATTGCCAATTACGTACAGGCAGAAGCAGCTCAGCAGTACCAGTGCCCAAACTCATTCTGCTTTAAGTATGCCTTGAATCCACACTGAAAGAGTTCAGCTGCCTCCTAACATGCAAGCAGCTGAGTTATGTTCAGCAGCAGTAAACCTATCAAATTTTATTATGACTATAAAACATAGCCTAAGAAAAATTAAGTATTTGAATTGAAATATGYCAAACTAAAAAAATTATTGGATTCAAATCTCTGTCAGTCTCCAAGGATGGAACTATCTTAGAGCAGCCTTATATTTATATAATAAAGTAATATATTTTGGCAAAATGCACTTTTTTGAAACTGAAAAAAGGAATCCCATTTTTACATACCACTTACAATAAAAGAAAATCATTGCCAAAACCAGACATTATCGCTTTTTAAAATTGAAGTGAAAAATCTGTCTTGATTTATATATTATGTAAAACAGACAGGCATAGACTGAATAGAGTAGAATGAAATCTAAATCTTCAGGATCTACAATTCTCTTCTGTTCCATCCAAACAAGCTTCAGTGCTGAGGTGATGAAGGCAAGGTATAGAGCCATCAAATACTAAGCTGTTTTCTGTACTGAGCTATACTGCTTTCCTCCTCAGTCCTGACCAACTCCACCTGTTCACTCTCATTTCTCTCTCTTTTTTTTTTTTTTAAGTTCCCATGCTAAATTAGCAAACCAAACAGAATTATTTTGGGAGGAACAGGCTCATCCGGAAGGGATGATCCTGCACACATCGCTTTCATTTACTGCTCAGATCTCCCGAGGCTAATAATATGACATCAAACAGCCGGATTCAATTAATTCGATGTCTTAATGAATAGTAAGCAGAGAGCATCCTGATCTTAGCCGTGCAATCTGCATACCCCTAGCAAAAATTTTTTCATAGGAAATGAAACTGTTAGTGGTTCTGAGATCTCAGAAAATGATGAACTGGCTGACTTATTGGTAATGRACTGTGGAAGCTGGAGCCAATTGTGCCTTTTCTGTTGTTCTTCAGGGATTACAGAACTATGAGAGCAGCTCGTGTGAGCTTTAAGGGGAAAACAGTCCCCTGCATTTCACAGAGAAACCTTCTGGCTCCTTCCGAGGAGTGACAATCAGTTATAGGCTCACAGAAGACTTCTCAAACAAATAGTCCATTCTCAAAACATAGGATAAAAATAAGGTGCCCAAGAAGAGCACAGAACTTAATTGTTCTACAAAATAGTGTTTCATTATTATTGTACATTAATATGAAACACAGGTATGATAGTAACTATATAGTACTCCAACATGTATCATCAGAGAATAATGATTATATAAAGGTTCTCATAGGCATTTTTGATCTTCACATCATTTTGCAGACGAATCTTGTAAGGACCTCTAAAAAGCTGGTATTAATATTCCCACTGAAGACACAGGTAAATCAAATATAACAATCATTTACAGAATGAATTTGAGCTGGAATTAGCATCAACCATTCGGTGGCTCCTGTCATATGCTCAGACAGTTGAGACACACGCACTTCATCTGAACCTGCTGTCACAAGGATCAACCACAGGGGCTTCTAAACCTGGTGGCCAGTTACTCTGCAGTTACTGAAAAAAGYTTCAGTTGCTGAAAAAAGAAACCAATATGCCAAAATACATATAAGGGAATGAATAAAAAAAAACTTTAAGGAAAAAGATCAGATTCTCACCATTTTCTGCCAGGGGAGCCAAAACTTCAAAGATCATCTCTTTCTTATCATGTTCTATTTGCTTCTTGAACAGTTTTACAAGCTCTTCAGCAATGTTTGTGTAGGCAAACTGCTCTTTACTTGACTCTGTGAAGCAAAAGGGAAAATTTAGTATTAAGTAAACAAACCACATCAAAAGGTAGAACTACTTTCTCTCTTTATTACCAGGTTTATTCAGTAAGATGATTAATAGTACTCTTCACAGACAAGAAGAATACACTCCAATACTTGTGCTTGTCACTAAATGAAAAGAAAAATGTTTAACACCTTGAGATAAGTGTACTGACCGGAATTAATTATGACTAAGGCTGTTAAGATATATATGTATGTATGTATATGTGTATATATATATATGTATATATGTGTGTGCGCATATATATACGACCAAGGCTGTTGGGCTGTTTGCCCCCAACAGAATGTAAAGGCAGCTACAGCAACAGTAACATTACAAAAATGTATACTAAGTCTGATTTTCCTCAGCCTAACAAGAATAACAACAGATTATCTTCTGCATTTTCTATGGGAGAGAAAGAGAGCCATCCTGAAAGCTTTAATATTTACATAGTTGCATGATGGTGACATTTTCTTTGAAATCTGTGCGTGGCTGCTGCAAGGCCATTTCATAGTACACAGGTAGCGTAACGCAGCTTTGCAGATGGGCTAGCTCGCTACAGGGAGGTCAGCCTGGAGATAAGGGTTCTTCAAGAGTCGTAGAGGCAACAAAAGCAGCTCTTATTGCATTGCCCRTATCTTATCCCTCCTCGCTGGCAGCGTTACAGGGGATGCAGATGGTAGGGTTGGTGCTCTGCATTCTTCAGTTGCCACCTCCTGAGGGCCATATGTAATTAGAAACCTTTCCAGCAGCTTTGATGCTGCTCTAATGGATGGTTAGGGATTATTTTAACATGGAACTGACCAAGGAGCGGGGAAAAGAATGAACTGGACACCTAGACCCTTTTGTGCCCTTCCCATCATTGTCTTCTCTTAATAGGCATGACTGCGCATGGCATATTCTAAGTGTGACTTTGACCTTTCCAGTATTTTTAAAAGCCCAGCCATCACTCACCCTATTGTTTTTTTGCCCTGCTTTGACACTGGAGTTTCATATTCTGCTTCTCAAGGGATCTATGGAATGCAGTTGTCTCTTTTAAGTGATGAAAGATGACAGCCTGACAATAAAATTCCCTAAAGTTACAAGGCAAAAAATATTAAAGTATTAAAGTTACAATGTGACTGACTAATCTATTGCTTAAGGGAGATTAGAAGTATTGCAAGTTAAATTAATTTTGTGCCAATGTTAAAGAACAGGAATCTCTTCAATGTATGGGGAACAGGAAGGGAAGCAGTTGCTGATAAGTTTCTTTTCCACGGTTCTTATTACTCTGCTGGACAGAGCTGGATCCTCCCAAAGAGGGAAGGGAAATTTAGTTCTCAGTGAAGACAACATTTATTATGTTTAATACCCTTATGGTTTTAGTTGCCTTTTGGTAGCACTAGAGTTTCCAGTAAATGAGTCATATTACAGTTTTTACTGTGCAGACACAGTAAAGACATAGTGCTCATCTTGAAGATCTCTCATCTATTAATTTCTTTAGTGCTATTACAATGACCATTTCTATTGTTTCATTACATAGACTTGTCTCCCATGAATAAAGTCTGTATTATACATGTGATCAGACTAGATGAGAACATCGTAGTCTCCCCGGTCTTGAAATCTATGACCCCATGACAGTTGTGAATAATTTCAGGCCCACAGATATATTTTTCATGTTTGGAACTGCAGAACCTTCTCAGAAATGAAGGAATATAACCATAACTGCTACAGCATTACTCCATGGCAATTAAAAAAAAAAAATCCTAAGACTAAAATTCTGCGGAATAGGTTTGCAAAAGAAGAAACACCAACGTAAAACATGAGTAATAACACCAGCCCTAGCAACCCATTAGTTCACACTTTGTGGAAATCCAGTGAAAACTAATGCATTTCCAAAGACACTGGACCACAGCACGAATGCAAATTCAATTTAAATGAAGTTGTAACTGAACTTGTTAAAAATAATATCAACAGCTTAGTAGTATTCATGATTTATACATGCAAGAATTTTGTCTAGAACATGTTAAAACTCTTTAAAACTGTACACCTAAAAGAATATTGTGCAGGCTGATTTAGGAACTGTGCCTCTCTGTTTCATTCAGTGATTTCCATGAGCCAAATCCAATCCTGATGTAACTTTGTGGAGATACACCAGAATACATTATTTATATTATTAATAAATAATTCACAGTAAGTAGCAGGGTTCAGAAAATACTGTTTAGATAATTTAAAATGCACTTAGTTGTGTTGAAGAATGTTAACATAAAACATAAAGTGTACTAAGTACCCAAATAAATCAGAGTTAGCGAAGGAAAAAAAGAGAGGCAACTGTATATTTTAAAGACAATAAACAGATTGCTYGCTCTAAATGCTGAAAGTACTGAAAGGAATGGAAAAAAGTGTCGGTGCAAGGCTTAGTCTTAAGATACAACTTTAAGAAAACTGGATGTAAATCTGAGATTAATATTGTGGACTTACCAAGTTCTGCTAAATTGCCAAACGCAACAAGGCACATCTCAGTCAGAGCTGCATTTTGGCAATGAATACCCAACAATTTCACTAACGTAGGAATAACACCCATATTGATAAGCTGAGACTGCAGGGTATCTACATAAAAAGAAAGTACAATGAGTTAGTATTTCTGTTTGTAGGACTATTCTTTAAATCACAAGAACATTTTTCATACAAAGCAACTTCAAGCCTAAGCAGCACTAAAAGGTCTGCTGCCTCTCTTCTGCTCTAGAATCTGGTCTAAACATGGGATACGGACTCATAAGTCCCCCTTCATCTGGCCAGGGGATATATTCCCAGAATTTTCCCTCCTGATCTGGTCATAGTGGATTATCTGATAATTTTGTGGTTATCGGGTTCCTAGGATACGTTGGGTTTGATTCTGAGCTAACCGAGACCAGCTGACTGAAATCAACAACACTGCATCAGTGAAAAATTTATTTATATGAGAGCATGTTTCTAAATACGGTTTCCCTTAAAGACCAAAACTGGAAAATTAAAAGTAGAATGAATATAAACTGGCACTGAAATAAACATGAAAAGTTTTATAAACACAGGAAGTCACAATGTAGATTATGAGGAGCTTGAGAAAAAAGAAAGTTTAATAAAGACAAAAAAATGGAAGGTTTAGGAAAAGTCCTTAGAAGCCATTCTGATAATTTCTTGCATAGGATGAAAGTTTATAGTATTTACAAGTAAGAAAGTTATTGCTCCTAGATGTCTGCAAATAGAAAGATGCTTTGATGGTTAGGCAGAAACATGATTTTTTTAAAAAGGATTATTTATAACCATATTTTCTCTTACACATTTTACCTATAACATAGCAAAGAAGAAAAACATTGTTTCACAGTTGAATAGAATGAAGCAGACATGAACACATCAAATGTTGTTTAGTAATTTCCCTAAGCATCATCTTTCCTTTATTTCTAAGCAATTTAACTACTTTTAAATGTTATAGACTCAAAACAGTAGGATCCAAAGCCCTGCAAATTCAAGAGAAGTCTTTTTATTACTTCATTTAGATTTGGCTCAAGCCCTATACGGGATTTTAGTGTGGGTTTTTTTTTTTTTTTTTTTTGGAAGGGAATCATTCTGAGTAACTGCTGAAATGAGTTGGAGTTTTTACATCTGTGGAATCAGGATCATAAAGAATTGCAGATCTTTATAGGGAGATAAAACCATATTACATCTTATGCCTAGCAAATTTAGTACCATCTCATACTCTCAGAAAACTCTTTGCTTTCAAGATTCTGCCAGGTGGGTTTGAAATTTCCCTAACTAAAATTATGAAAAGATTCTGGAATGTTTAGTTCATTTATATTCAATATAAAATGTTTTTATAATAATCATTTTTGTATACTAAATAAGTAAATGGCATGGTTATTACAGGTTATTGAAGATAAGCAGGAATCCTTATGGCTAGATGTCTTAGATAAAACTGTATTACTTACCAGTAACTGAATTTCCTTTTTGGGGGGAGGGGATGGGGGGGTTATCTCTTCCACAGATTCATGGTCTTTAGAGAGATTTTTAAGAACACCATCTTAGACATCAAAGAGCTGTTGAAGTTGTCAAATTTTAGGTAAGTACAAATTGCACTAGCGCATGCATTGAATGCCATTTTACCTCTGGCAGATGTGTGAGTCACTGCTATACCCTCCTACTTCCAAACTGACTGTAAAAATCTAACCTTTAATAGAAAAATCGGGGGGAGGAAGATGGAATGGTTCTGTGGAGAAAATGATTGTGTAGGAGAACTCAAGTTACTGGTAAATAATTTGTTTTTCTCCTTGATTTGTGATCGTCCCCTGTGGACACTTAAAAAAAATTCTGAAGAAAAAAATGGTAGTCATGGAGAGTAGAGGAACAAACCACAAATGCCATAGAAAATTGTGTTGCACGAAATTGCTTTGTTACTAGACTATGTCTCTAGTCATTCTCAAATCACTTTATCCAATTGTATGGACAAAGAGACAATCTCTGTGGGCTCCATTTGGCAAAGCATTCTGACTTCAGAAACATAAATGCCTTATTTTGAGCAATGTTCTCTTCTGCTGTTTTTTTCTTAATACAGTAGATATTCTCTAGATTAAAAAAAGATCTGAAGAAAAAGAGAAGTGGAAAGGGGGAAACTGTATCTACCTTTGAAAGGGAATAGGAATCTTAAGAGCCAAATGGCAGGATATATTGCTCAGGAGAGCATGGAGCTCATTGATTTAGGGGTCTCTGGCATGCCCAAGGAGGAAATAAAGGAATAAGAAAATGTACCAAGAAAGAACAATTGTTTTGGGCCAAAAGTCAGGTATTGTATCTGACTCCATAGCAGCCTCATTTCCCTGGAGTAGAAGGATGGCACCTGAGCGCAGGAATGGGCTATAGTGTAGGAATGGGCTTACAAGAACTGCCAATAAGGTAAAATTCAGGCACCGTATTGATGCCTTGACTGCAGTAAGCGGAAGGGTAAATTTTCTCCTCTGCCAAATCTAGGACCACCCTGTAAAAGTCACAAAGCTGCATGGGAGGTAAAGCCTTCCAAAATGAAAGCCTGCCAGCAGCTATTTGCTATATTTATAATTAAGCCTGGGCTTGCTGTACAAATTCTGAACTTGTCATTTACATGTCATTACCACAAATAAGACTGTTTCACTTAGCAAATACAAAAGTAATCTCTCTTATGGTTAAACTCGCAAAACTTAATTTTTCTGAAGAATTATTTTTGTCTGCTATTGCTAAAGAAAACGAGACTCAAGGGGAATTGCCAGTGCTTGTGTTTTGGTCATATCTAGTGGAAACCCTCAAGAACAAGATTCTTTCATTCAAATTTTGCCCCTAGGGGATGCTCTGAGATAGATGAATGAAGGACAAGGTTTGATGAGATGGGTATTAGGCTTTTCACTAGATAGGAGACCTACAGCACTTCTTGGCTACAGAGAAATTAAAAACAGAGAAGTGGTTCAGCCTTCAGAACAGTAATGGACAGCAGTTCTCGGTCGCTTATTAAAGACCACAGACTGGGTAACTTGGAATACGTTGGAATAACTCAGCCCTTCAAGGCATAGAGTGTTAGGGGTCTACTACAGCAGGAGGCAAATTCGAGGAAAACAAGCATCCGTCCTACAAGTAGTTGCCCGACACAGGACTAAACCCAGCCCTGAAGCCAGGCAACTTCATACAGCAGGCTGAAGTAGCAGTGCTGCCAGCCTCCTCAGCAGGACTTAGAGCACGCTAAACAGGGAGCAGAACATTTAAAAACTGAATGCTGCTTCTAAATTTCTGACTTTAAAGCCCCAAAGAAGCTACCCCAAATTTTACGCTGCTATCAAATGTCGCACTAATAAGACCCCTCTGTGGTCTCTCGGGAGGGCGAGGGGAAGCACTGAGAGGGATGCTGCACAGATGCATATACAGGTAGATAAAAGGCAATCAATACATGCGCCAGCACAAACAATTACCTACCTAAAACTTGAATTTCAATGGCTCCATGTCCTTCGGTGACACACATGGAAACTCCAAAGAGTAAGATCTGGGGAGAATATCCCAAATTGAGAACTTTATTGGGGGCATTTGAGTTTAAAATGCTAATTTAGGCTAGTTCATGTTTCTTGACAGAATTTCAGAAAACAACTAATAATTTAGTGTTTCATCAGTAACAGTGTTTATATCACTAAAGGAAAATCTGTCTTGTACAAATTGGTGGCATAAATTCATTTCATATCCCAGAAAAACCTACTCGCAATCACCATGTCTAAGTTAACTCATTACATAACATAGAAGCGATCATATCAGTTATCCCACTATCATAAAAAAAACACTTTTTACCTACTTTTACATGCTTTAGGTTACTTTGCATTTAAGTATATTTAGGTCTGAAAGCATGCTAAACATCCTTAGCTGTGATGTAAATGAAACAAAAACCAAGGCAAGCATGAAAATTAGCAAAGGTAAGTCTTAGAAGGAAGCAATATTGAAATATTGATTGCTATTAGACCATACTAATGGTACCATAAATCTCCCTTTCATTTCCTGTATATTTACATAGCTTCTGTAGATGGTTAACAATGCAAATCAGTCCCCAACATTAATTCCAGTCACATACTGAAAGAGTTTTGTGAGAATAAGAAAAGCTTGGCAGTTGTATGATTTAACATCAGAATATTATACAAAGGCACTGAATGAAAGACAACCTTGACRGATTGAAGTTTAATATGAAACGAGATGAAAGTAATCTATAAACAGAATTATTCTTACCTATATACATATACTCTCACACACATGTACTGCATCCAGTAATTTCTTACCTACAATTCAACTACCTAGGAAGCCAGTTTGGCCTAGTGCTTCCACCATTTATCCATTTAAAAAAAAATGCTTTTGCAGTTTGCTGTGTAAGTCTCGAGATAATTAACTATTTTATAGACTGATCCTATTAACTTGTGAATAGTCTTAGTTCATGGGATTATGAGATGCACAGAATAACTACTCGTGTCACTGACTTTTTCCCTGAGTGTTTGCATATGATTATTAGTTTTATTAGTTATTAGTTTTTCACTCTTCATCTAAGCCTGCTTTGCCTCCTGCCCTTATGCAGATTCATAGCTACACAGAGATTACATATAATGGTAACAAACTTCAGAATGGGAGAAATACAACATACTGAACCCATTGAAAGGTGCCAAAACAGCTGTTTGGAGCACAGCTACTCTGTAATCTGACTAAAGTTTGCATGCCTTGACAAAGAAAGAATTATTATAGATTTTTGTCAAGATTTGCTTCTTTCAGAATTGTGCTGTGAGCAAAACCTTCACAAGCATGTGTGGCATGTTTGTTTTATTCCTAGCAATATCTTCAACTTTGCATTTTAAGAACTAATAATGTAAAGGAGGCAGGAGCTATCTGTGACACATTGAGTTCAGCTAGTAAAATATGCTTATGGCAGAGAAGGTCAAGATATGCTAGGCAGAGGACAAAGGGTTGTCTCCTATCAAAAGAAAACTCGGATTTCCAGCAATTAAAAATTGATTAAAAATTTATTTTTCTTATGATGCTTTTGAAAGAACTGCAAGAGGTGCCAAAACCAAGTTCTTTCTGTTACAACTGTAGCGACTAATGAAACACTAAGATACGAAGGAGGCAAAGGAAGAACTGAGAGACAGCAGGCAGAAGTAATTCCAGAACACAAGCAGATGGCACAAAGACTTTATAAAAGGAATCTTAGTTTTAAAACTTTGACAACTTTATGAATGGAGTTACGATTGCAAGCTGAGCATCTAGAATCAGCATGAGATACACGAATGCTAGATTGATTTGCTCTGTTTAGCAAAAGACAAAATATGGCTTGTAGCTGCTCTTCAGTTGCCAGCTTTGTAAAATTCATGTGTGGTAAATCCCCTATGCTAATTCAAAAGCTTGAAGCACTCAGGAATGAGTCTCTCATGTTTAAAAAATAAGGTAGTTGATAAGTATTAAAAATAAAGTAGTCAGTAGCTGTTTGAAAATGAGGACAATTAGTAGAGTGAGAATAGCAAGCTGTTTAGAATCAAATAAAACAATTTACATGCTCTCTGCTCATAAAATGCTAAGAATTAGAAAATATTAGGGCGTCCACAAATAAATGCAACTAAGAACCAAATGTACTGTAATTGTCCTTATTTGGATAACTAGTGCAACTTGAAAGAGTGAGAGTCATTAAAAGCAGTAAAGAAATCTTTAAGTCCCCACCTGTAATTTTGTAACATAACGTGCTAAGCAGGAAAGGATTACAGAAGCAATAAACCAGAAGGTAGAAGTGCTGCTTCAAAGACTAAAACATTTCCTACTTACATTTCCAATATTCTTTTATTTTTGTCCAATTTTCTTCCATAACTACAGACAAGGCAATCTGAGAGTTTAGGATGCAATCCCATACTCCTCATCCTTCAGCAAAGCCAATGGAGGGTTTATCTTCTGCATAAGTCACATGGGATCGTCTTTGTGTGTAAACCCTAAAAATGGTATCCACTAATCTGTGAGTGCAATTAACTGTTGGGGCAATCTGAGATTTCATCTCAGAAGTGTGAGAACTGTGTTTATTCAGAATATTACTCATTTGATGGTGCGATATGTGGAATTTAGAGATTTTCTTGGGTTGACATTTGACATACACAAAAGACGTTGCTCTGAAAACTTACTACGGCCTATGGGTGACATTTTTGGAGTGCACCTGGGCTTCAGTTGTACTTGTGGTTCTTGAAACAAAATGCAGTTATTGGCAAGGCCTGTATCTCCATGTAAATGCTGCAGGTACAATCATGAGTTTTGCTCTAAGAATTTAATCCTCTAAGTTATTTTTTCATGTTAATTTGGCAAATAACTTGTTTAATTCAATGCTTGTCAAAGTCGGGGGGCAGATTCTCTGGCTACAGTGGAATGAGAGGACAGGAGCCCTGAACAGCATGCCCGCGGGTCCTGGGCCAAACACCAGCCAGGTCCCTACTGAAAGGTTCTTTCTCATGGAGAGCAGGTACGCAGGGTGAAGGCGAGGGTTTGGTAAGCCCCCAGATTTCTCCCTCATGTGGTGGTAGGACAGGGCTGTGGTATGCAACCATGTCCAGGAGCCAGGAATACTCCTGCATTYCTCTTTCTGGCATTGCTGCAGGGGCTCCTGTGAGTACAGTGTCAGTCCATGTGAGATGAAAGATGGCATTAAGCAGAGCAGAGCCAGTGAATCCTCCTAGCTGTCACTGAGCTACACAAGTCTGCTGAGTGCATTGGAATAAGCTATCTTATTAGGTGGAATGAATCATTTATTCAATGTTTATAACAGTTAAGCTGTTTAGAAGCTGTTTATTTTGGAGATTTAACTCATAATTAGTTTACCTAGGGAAGATTTTCCTGGAGTTTGGTCACTGAAGCAGAACTGATACAGTATCTCTAGACAGCAAAATGTTCCACTTCTGGATTGGTCTGTTTTGAGCTACCAAAAATACTAGCTGCTCATTAGTCTTAATTAATGCAGGGGATTCTGGCAGTTTAGAGGTGGAAAAATCCAAAAATTTTAACAAAAAAAGAAAATATGGAATAATACTACAACATTTAATAAAATATAACACTCATGCAGACATGAAGCAAAACACTCCCTGGAAACTATATGAAATAAAGGAACTAAAAAGCTGCTATTTGGAGAACAAGGAAGAAGTACTCTAAAGAAGTATTATTGGATAGTACTAGGAAAAGAGTAGAGCGAAAGAATCCAAGATATGAGAAAGAGGAGATGAGAAACATATGACAGTGATATTTGTAGGTGGAGGAGGAGAATTAAGAGCTGAGAGCTCTAGAGAAATGGCACAGAAAACGCACAAGGAAACTATACCAGAAGACTTGATGAAGTAGATTAAAAATTGATACAGACAACGGCCAAAAAAATTAAGCCTAGGGGGCATCC
The DNA here is from genome assembly GCF_003343035.1 of Apteryx rowi. NCBI lineage: Eukaryota > Metazoa > Chordata > Aves > Apterygiformes > Apterygidae > Apteryx > Apteryx rowi. The sequence continues at coordinate 201,883 of NW_020450738.1, read as the reverse complement.
TGAAAAGCAGAGTAGTTTGGATATAGGTTTGGAAAATGAGTTACAGAGAATGCAATTAGCTAACTACATTTGAAATCCATGCCATTACAAGACAGGAGCACAGCCTTTATTTAGCTTTCCTCATTTCTTCTGATTTTCTTAAAGATTGAAATTTTCAAAGACTTGGAAACGTGTGAAAACTGTAAAATATGCCTTGGCAGATTACCATGCTTGCATGTAAAAGCAAACCAGGTACTAAAAATACCAGTATATTTGTGCAACTATTGCAGAACACTATTTTCTTAGCCACAATGGTCAATGATTTCTCATTTAAAATACTATATTGCCTTTTTGTCTTAGCCCCTGAACACCTCCACTTAATGTCATAAAGAACATAAACTTATAACTTGTAGGCATAGAACAGTATTAGACATATAAACAAATTATTCCCCGTTTATCTTAGAAGAGAGTAAGATATGTAATTTTATATATATTTCACAAAATGATTTAAGAAAAAGCTGTTTAGTATATATACACCCCAAATAATCAACAAGACCACATTGTTTGCCTGGGACAAATTAATATTACAATTTGATACTAAAATTATTTGATTTAGTTTGATGCTAAATGAAAAAGAGAAGACTTACTGTAGCCTTCTAGTTTACCTCCGTAAATCTGTTTTTCCTAAGGCATACGATATATCTACATGTATTGTTTTTAGATACAGAAGTAAACTCCATATGTTGATTTTAAAACTTTATACAATTTGGTATATAGAATTGCCATAGGAAGAGTATCTAATATTTTGGGAACATAATTTTACTGAAACAGAAAATTGCACATGTAAATTGAGGTATTCAGTCGTTTTAGAATAACTTCTTTCATTTTCTACAACATAAACCTACGGTTGACTTTAATTTGTATAGGTTTTTCTGACGGGGTTGTTTTCCTCGTAGACATAAAGCAAGTTTTCGGTGTTGTTTACCATTCTCATTGCTATAGTTCATCAGCATGCCACAAAAGACAGTCAAGAGCTTCTCACTGGCTGGATCTGTTTTACTGCACAGTGACCTTATATGGTCTACTACAATATGTGCACCACCTGCATGGTCAACTGCGTTCCTGCCCTCATCTGTAAAACAAAGAGTTACATTTAAAAAATGAAACCAAAACCCCACCATAGAGCCCAGAAAATAACAGTAATCAAACAAAACGAAGTTTTTAAGCAGAGTGCAGTYATTCCTCCAGTGTTGTCAAATTCATCTACAGGGATGTTTGAGGGCCAGATTTTAGTGTACCAGAGCTAGGAAAGTGAAACCACCTACAAAAAAAGGGATTAACCATCTGACACTAATACCTTTTTAAAAAATTCAGTGTTTGAGGAAGAGCCACCGGAGCGGATAAATGAAATAATATTCTGAATGTATGTTGAATTTTGCCAGAGGAAAGTTCCAAGCAGTTTACAAAGCCTAGTCCATCCAGCCTTGTGCAGCAGGTAAATTATTCTTGCCATTATGCAGATTGAGAAATTGAAATACAGAGAAAAAAATAACTTGCTCAGGTTACTTACAAATGGACTGGGGCATAAAATGGACAAAGCAGATGGAGGTACTTGTTCCCAGTCACAAAATCTGTTCATGCACTCACTCTACCACACAGCATGCTCTCTGTACTTCTATACCTGAAATTTAATACCACTATCGGATTATTTTTATATGACTAAAAGGAAAATTCACTCTGAATCTATAACAGACTACAATGCTCTGAGGTTTCATAAATAATGTACCACAATCTTTGTATGAAACTTGTTCTGTACAACAAAACCAGATTTTGAAGTATCAGTGTATGAAAAAAGGAAAAGTTGGCCTTCTATTTTAGTAATCAATAAATTGCCTGCTTCCTTTCCCAGCAGGCAATCGGCAGTAGACAGCAGTCAATAACCTAAATTTCATGGCTTTCAAAAGGAGAGATGTCCAAATGAGCTACATTTGGAATTTTCCAGTTAGATAATCTGGATGAAAATAAAATCTTGGGGGAAACCATAAAATGAAAAGTTTTGCAAAACAAAAAAAAGTATACATATACACACACACATACATACATGCATGCATACATACATACATATATATTCTCTGCCCCCCCTCAATTTCTTAATGGCCCAATAGCAGATGTCCTCCTCTTTCTTTGTTATTCAGCACTCTAACATCACCTGCCCTCCAACCCCCTGGTCGTGCTTGGAAATTGAGCTACCGAGTTTTTCTCATTCTACGATATATTGAGGATGAAACCCAAGGTTGTCCACATTTATAATATGATCTTCCACTAGAAAGTGTTCCAAACCTCTGCAAAAAGAAGTTTCTAAATCTTCCAATTCTTTTTAATACTACTTATACGGGGTCTTGGACTTCAGATAATTTGTTGAGCGGAGCTGGAGGAGGAAGGGAAATTCTTGGTGGATCTTAACTTTTCAATTTATTACCACAGTAACAAATGTTTTGCTGAATAACAGTGAAGTTGGACATGCCACAGAGGAAGAACATCATATTGCTGTGACCATCTCCACCTCTGACCTGACTAGGATATTAGAGGACCGTGATTCATCCCAGGTATGTATATACCCTTTTTAAAAATTAGAAATTGAAATCTGTTTACAATCAAACAAATTCAGGATTAGACTCTGTTAAGGAAGGAATGTAAAAGAGGGGGAAATATAGAAGAAATAAATGTCCCACATCCATGATGCAATGACAAATGTAGGCATAATGCTGAAATGAAGAAAACCCTACCCAATAAAGTGAGAAATATAGTCAGTTGTTAAGAGCCCAAGATTCAGTGCTTATGTTCACCAAATGAACAGAGGAAAAAAAAAACAAACTTGGCTGCAGTATTCACGCATACTGTGTTATGTATCCTCCTCTTTAGACAGTATCTTTTTGATTACAAAACAGTTATGCAAAATATATGACTTTGTATTTTTGTGAGTCAAAACAGGTGTGCAAAATGAAACGGAATCATTTTGCTTCTGGATTAGATAGACCGAATATAGTTCTCAAATTGGTATAATGCAATTCAACAAACTAAGACCATTATAAAAACTAAGCCTTTAGGTAAGAACAGATGTCAAGTTTGTTTCTATGTCTTGGTGTGAAAAAGCATATAAAATAAGTAAGCACAGAAAAATATTAAATAGGGTGAGGGTTTGGAAGTGAGGGGTTAAAAAAGACAAAAAACAGTTACAAGACAGCTTCCTTACCTGGATGGAATTTGGCACAACTCCACTGCAAACAACCGTGTGATACCTTAGAACAAATTAACGTTCAACCTCATACACCCCTTTTTTGCCATTCTCTCTCTAGTTTGTCAAAGAAGTTATATGCCAAAGGCTGCTATATATTTAAGTACTTGGTAGTCTCTCTCTTCAAACGCATGCTAAAATCGTTGCCCATGTGGTATTTTTGTTCGGTAGATAGATAATCAGCTTCCACTGTACAGACAGCAAAATGGAGGCAGAAAGATTCAGAAACAAATCTCTTTCAAATAAATGGTCTGTCTATTCAGTGTGCTCAAAAAGCAGGGTAAAATGAACTTTAGGATCCCTCCCAAGTGGGTGGCAGGACATAAGGGCCTGACTTTGACATGACTACATAGGCTGGTAGATTCAAGTAGTATGGATGCTTTAACCACATTTGTTGCTCCACCTCTTTCACATGTTAGAGCTCACTCACCCTGCGTAGCTGTTCCTCTGTCCTGGGCCGCTGAGTGGAGAACAGACCCATCCTGGAGCTATAATTAAGATCTGCTGCTGCTGCACTCATACCCGAGAGGATTAACTCAGCTAATTAGCAGAGGGCCACAAAGACTCATGTACCAGGTGTAGGTGGACATTTCTGAAGTCCTTGACTACCAGCTCTGAGCTCAGACTATGACATCCCATTGCATCCCCAAGCAAAAAAGCGTATTTCTGACTCAGAATGCTAGATGCACTTATTACAGAATCACTTCTCCCTGCTCTGTCGCTAAGAAACAGATTTTGCACACAAGAATACTCACTGAACTCCAAATCATTTACAGTCAAACAAGACCACAACATGCTGCCATGTCTTGTTCTCAATCCAAACATTACCTTGCAGTTCAGCAGCTCTATGAACCCCCACACTTAAAGAGCTTCCAGCCTCCCAGAAGCTGTGTTGAAGTTTTTTCCGGTGACCTTTTAAAATAAACATTTGCTATTCCTATGAGATCAATGACTGAAGAGTTTAATGAGAGCACTCACATTTCTGCTTAAAAATGCTTCACTACAGCTCACAAAGGCYAGTGCTGTTGTATTACTTTTTAAGTGCATGTAGTACTGTTTAAAGATACCAGAATGATGATAACCTGAGAGACCAGAGGGTTTTCTTTTTTTCTTTCCCCCAAAGAAATGCGTAGTAAGACCTTAATACAGAATAAGTTACTACTTCCGCCATGTTCTTCAGCTCAACCTGGTAGGACCATCACTAAGAATTAGTATGGTCTCTTTTTTTATCCTGAATTGCTCACAGGGTTTTTAATGTAGCGTTCGGTTTTAATGTAGATTATCAAATTWCCGTGACTGCCCACATATCTCCTACAAATGGCGAGTCTGTCAGATTTCCCCATGGCTCAGCCAGGGCTGATCTAACAACGATGTCTCACCCAGAGAGCAAAACTGTTCTAGTGTGTGTGATTAGCAGGTCTTTAAAGAGGTTGAAAAGGGCAGGGTCGTATCATGCACCATAAAACTGTGAACTGGGAGTGGGGTTTTTTTTGCCCACCTGTTCACCTTGAATGTCACCTGGGTAGATGTGGCAAGCCAATGTGAAACTATGAGACTATCTAATCCCTGTGGCCCCCCGGGGTCTTTATTCTTCTAGGCTCCACCTTCTCTCCTCGCTGTGGACAGGCTCCTCCAAGCCCCATGCTCTGCTCTCCTCTAGGGGCAATTCTGTTTGTCAGCAGGGGAGCTGAGATGCATTAGGGCCACAGGAGTTCAGCCTTCGTTTTCGGGAAAAACCTTTGCGAGGTGAGAGGAGCTTATGTAGCCACTTCTCCCATCTGATCATGTCACTGCAGCTTCCCAGTACTTGTCTGTCCATCTTCTGTGCCCAYCCTCTCTGCTCGTGTGGTTTGTCTGCTGTTCTTCAAGGATACATAATTGGGAAAATTTTTGCTCCGACAGTAGGAGACATTAAGTAAAAATATAAACAGATGTGGCCATAGAGCTACAGTACATTTAATATGCATAACTAGATCAAGTGTTATGTTAGAAAATACGTAACTTATTTCCTTATGCGCTTAATATGTTTCTAGATATCTGAGGGAGCTGCTGGAATCCAGGTGCAGTTTGTCAGTTTCAAATTATACTCCCCGAAGTTTTATTGCAGAAATTTTGAATAGCTTAAGTTTGCTTTTCCCAAGATGTGTCCACATCATCTTTCCTTGTGTTTTCTTTCCCGGTTTACTAATCCTAAAGCAAACCATTAAGTCATAAAAGATAACAGGAAAGAAAAAGCTACAGCTTAAAATATGAAAACACTGTAAAACATGAGTTATACAGCTAATGAGATATGTCTAAAATATATGCACCAATATTTTGATTTTTGTCGCCACTGTGAGGTGGTTATTTCTGGAAACACAATTCCATCAGGCAAAGGGCTGTGCCATAATACAGGCAGATGTCAAAATATTTTTGAAAGTAGCTCACCTAATGCTCTTTAAACCTATATTACATTTGCTGTTTTGTACTGGGCCTTTCTTTTAATATAGAGTTTTAATATAGAGTTTAAGCTCTGTAAATCCAAGTGCCATTTAAAGAAGCAGATACATATCTCTCTCACAGATTGGGACAAAAATATTTCTTATTCGTGTTCTGTTAGGCTGGAGAGTTGTGTCCTTGGAGACAAAAAGCAGCTCAATTTCAGCTATTCTGAAACACTCTGGTCTTACCCAACTTTTAATGAAGTTTTAAAACATATAGATCCAGTTCTTTCATTATTCTAAACTTTTCTCTCTGTCATCTCCAATATTTGAAGTACAATTTAGAAGCAAGTCATCTGAACTTCTAAAATGATCCTGGTCCTGCAAGGATATACATAGTTACTCAAGTGTGTATATGATGAATAAACCCACAGGCTGGTAAAATTAGGTAGATGTCTAAGACTCAGATGATGAGGATGATAGCTAGCTAATAATCTATTTTCTAAGTAAAAGCACAGAAGAATATGTTCACTATAGTGATGTAATGAGTGGCTGTGTGACTGAAAGCTTGTCCATTTTTCCTCACAAAACAAATAAGATATGAATTCTCCATATCACCTTTGCATCTCATATCTTTACATCACGATGGCCACAGTGCTACTACTGTCTAAACAGTTCTTTCCTAAAACTCTGTTTCCAATTTCCATTCTGAAATGTGAAATTTGTGTCTCACAATGCAATCTGATATGTAATTATATTTCTCAGTAGGGGCCCTGTATCAGTTTGCAGACTCCAAATGCAGAAAATAGATTTAACCTTTAAAAAGCACCAGAAATCACAAATTACCACATTATTATAATGTTTATCATACATGTAGGCTTCAAAAATAAATCTCTGCTTCTTAGATAATCAGCTAGAAAATTATTTGATGGTGTCTCTTAAAAGTGATTTTTTTTGGCTTCAAATTTAAAGGTTTATACTTTGAAATGTTCCRATTTTCACTGTTTTGCAATTGGAAACCTGACTCCTCTGTTCTCCAATGCATGTCCTACGAAAGTTTATTAGTGTTAATAGTCACACTGGTTTAAATGGAATGACTTGGTGAGGGAATGGATGATTTGTACAATACAGGTTCCTGATTTGCATAAACCAAGCTGCCAAGAAAGCAGCTTTTGGTGACATGGAAAAATATACCTTTTATTTTAAACATTAAAAAAAAATTCTTTTACTCTGCAAGTAGTCATAATGATCAAATCATTTAAATGACATACTGCGAGTTTCCTTGAAATACTACATCTTTTATTGCTTTTGGCTCCAATTCTGCATTCCTTGTGACCAAAATATTGCTTAAATGGATGAGTGCTTATAGTCGTCCCCCCTCCTTTTTTTTTTTATCTAATTTGTAGGAGCCCCAAGAAATAAGAGAGAGTTCTTTCTACATGTGCCATTTTTATCTTTCTTGTCTCCTTTATTTTTTATATTAGGATATATTTGCCCGATTTTTATATCGAGGCATTCATCTGCTCCCGCTGCTTATTCTTCACCTGAAGTCATAATCTTCCATGACATCAAACTGGCTGCTGCAGAGGTAATTATGATATGATATACAGCAAATTATAYATAGGGAAAAAAAGCAGGAGCAGAACTCCAAAGAAAGGTCCAGCCTACATGTTCTCCCTTTCTCTTTTAATTAAGAAAATAGGAAGACAAAAATGCTCAGAAAACACTCTTAAATTTTCGGGGCAAACTGTTAGCTAGTGAAAACCATGTTATCTATATAGACTTTTGGGACACATTACCATTTATATTAACAGGGGGTTTACTCCCACTTTTTTCTATCTGGAGACTGTAAAGATTAAACTCCGTAATGCAATGCTGCCAGTCTGTTTTAATAGCGGATCCTACTTTTTAGCTTGAATCAATTTGTGTATGCTTTTAAATCATTGGATTCTGGACCCTGTCAATTTTTTGGCTGCAAAACTACAGGCTACATCCTTGTTACAGAACAAAGCAGCTTTATATTATTTTTATTTTTTCAAAGAAGCTAAGTTTCATGCAGTTATATTCTTCTATTATTAAGATTTGCTGCTTTTTCCTTGTCTTCTTTGCACTGGTTTATGAGGGATAGATAGGGCATAGCAACATTGTATTTTGAGACTCATTTTTTAATGATCTGAAAGATAAATTTTGGGATAGCTCTAGTCTATCTTGTATTAATTTTTTTTCTCTTTAATTCCTTTGAGAATTACAAGAATTTAATTACCAGATACAGTTTTGTTGTATTTGCTCACTCATTAAAATCAATTAGTAGAGTTTTAACATTTTTGCTTCATGAGTAAAAAATCATCTTGATTAGCCAGACTTGCTTCAGAGAGAAATACAACATTCTTGTAAAGGTTTCATCTTAAATTGCTGACAACTATCCTTAGCCCTAACTCCACCTTCGTTTAGGGTATTCCCTCAGAAGTTACTCTTTGAGAAATGATTGCGAGAAATTGTTAATATGTAAACAGTAAACCAGAGTTGCAAACAGAAAGCATCAACCTTCTTGGATAAAACTGTTGCCAGCATATTTGCTGGCTGTTGACAAGGGAGGCAGCAGGGCACTGGCGTGGGCTCTGCTACCAGGCGCTCAAAGCACTTTGAAAAACCGGGGCGGTTTGGGCACTGTCCTGGCAGGTGGTAGATGGAAAATCTACTAACGACACCTCTTTGCAGAGGTTCAATACCTCTTTCCAACAGCTTTATTATAATAAATAACATTTTAAAATTTTGTATCCAAATGGAAATCTAGGCATATTTTTGGTAGACTTCCTAAACTACGTTCAGCATGTGGAACATAGGATATGAGTGCTCACAAAACAGAACCTTTTAGGAGTACTGAGAGAATTTCTTTTGCCCACAGAGTCAGGAGTCAGCCTCAGCATTTGAGGGGACAGACAAATGTGCCGATACTACCCTGTCCTTAATGTTATGCTTAGGTAACACTTGAGAACAAGCCAGATTCAAATCCACAATTTAGTTCCAATAAAAACTTGCTAATTTCTGTCATATTCCTCTTCTGTCAGATAGATACAAAATCACGTGTTTCTGATATTAGACAAAAGAACAGTGGTGAGGTTGCTGCCCAAGACTCTTCAGTACTGCGCTTGCAGTCAAATTCCACTAATGGGCACAAGTTTTCAAATAAAAAAAGAACCATTTTTTTCAGCAACAAGACATGAATTACTGCCAGTCAGAGTATTGGCAGGTGATTTGTTCTGAATTCCAAGGAGACTTTAGTTTTAAAGTGTAATAATTCTTTATTCATAATTTCCACTACTGGATTCTATTTAAAAGCAAAGGAATTGTGCAATACAGAAAAGTTATATTAGGTGCTCAAAAGTCGAGCAAAAGTCCTCAAAGTTGAATGTAACCCTTGCCTCTGCCTTCCTTTACCATGTGTAACATGATTACAGCAGATTTTTCAGTTGATTTTATAACTCCATGCAGCTCCAGAGTAATTCCATTGCAGTCAAACAAATTACTCTAGGTTTATGGGAGCATAAGTCAGAACTGAAGCCAGCCCATTCTTTTTACTTCCTACAGTATGAAATAAATCATGGCATCCAATTGCACAATAAAGCATCAGGCAGTTTTTCTACTCAGCTTTTATAGCATGTTGTACTATTGCCAGAATAAACCTGCACACAACAATTAACTTAGAATTTTTACTCCCAGGCCTTGAGTGAAACGTTGTCTGTCAGCTTCAACCTGCCAAAGAACAAGGGTGTGAACTGAGCGTGGCCTGGTCACAGGCTGGTGCAGGGTGCTGGCGAAAGGAGCTCGGCAAAAGGCTTAGCCTGGCGTTGGGAGACAGCAGCACCAATAGCTGAAGCTCTGAGGAGAAGGGGAATGAGCAAATTGTGCCCTGGGTAAAGCTCTCCACCAAAGCTGCTGGAGAAGCAGTTGCAGATAGCGTGTGATCTGTGGCAGTTCTGAATAGGTTGGGAGAAACCCAAGAGGGAATCTCCGCCCCCCCCCCCAAAAAAAAAAAAAAAAAAGTATATGAAGAGAAGACTGTTTCAGGCCTTGGGATGAAAGAAGATTATTTAGGTAAGTGAGAAAGTAACAACTGGCCCAGGGAAACGGGAGGCTGGGGGGAGTCTTAGACTGGCCAGTGCTATGCTTGCCCCAAAGCATGATGCCTAGGGTAGCGACCTGATCTTCTAAAACAACTCCAGCAAGCAGTATGCAGCCTGCACAGAGGCACCGACTAGTATCAGGTTCCTGAATCTGAAGCATTGCAGGATGTGGCCTGAGAAAGACCAACAAAGTGTTTTGTTTTAGGAAATCTTCTACTTCCTTAGCAGAAGACAACCCACTGTTTTGACTGAAGGGCAACCTGTAAYGCACTAAAACCTCAGAACAGCCCGCTATCAAGAGGCAGGGTGCTGAGATGTGGTTGATTAACTAACCAGACACTGTCTCGGGTAAGTGACCCGTTTCCAGGGAAATGCCAAATGTGGCTGTAGGTGAGGTATCCAGGGTATCTATCCTGACCCCTCAGGCCTTTCTGCTGGCTGGACAAATAGCCAGGCACAGCATGGTCTCAGGATCAAAGGGATTCAAAGACCAGCTTAGGCTGCAATTTCCTCTGGTGGGCACCATCTCTTCATTGCATTAGTGTTAAAATAACAACAACAACAACAACAACAACAACAACAACAACAACAACAACAACCCTCCAACTGAACAGAGTCCTGGTCCCTTGCTGGGACGTTAAGGAATTTCAGAGCATTATGGGGTAGATTTCACTAACACAGTTCTTGGCCACAGATGTCCAATTTCTGTTTCTGGGAGTTGCACAGTATTATTTAGATATGGATGCAACAAATTTAACTGCCAATTTAGGAGGTCTGCATGTTGTCTGTGAACTAAATACTGTTTTTGCACTGTATGAAACACTGTATAAAAATGGATCCCTTGTGTAACCATCATATAAACAACTAACAGATTTGACTTGGGCAGTATAAGCATGGCACATGATGTTGCAAAATTCTGAACAGGTAGACCTGAGTGCAAAAGAATTACCTTCCACATCATTATTTAAGAAGCTATGATTCTACAATTAGACTATATTAAAACAAAAAGATAAAAGGAGGACAATGATGGTTGCAAGCATAACAAGCTCCTACTTCCCACACAAATAAGCAATGCTTAGCAAAGATGCTAACAGATTCTTTCTCTCTGTTTTCCATGGCAATTTGGATGATGTTTTCTATCATTGCTAATTTACTGGTAGTTGATATCTCTAATCATATAATGCCTACTTTTCTAAATTAAGTAAAATAAGCTAGACACTTTGGCCATATCTAGACATGCAACTAACAAGCTTTGTTTTCTGAGCTGCTTGAAGCCAACAGGTGAGAAAGTGCCGTTGTCCATAAATCTGAACAATTTCAAATATCTTAAAAGACAGGGTCAATAGATTAAAGACATGAAAAGGAAGGCCAAATTGGAATGGAAAGAGTGGCTTACTTATCTTGTTTTGTTCATTTATGGTTAACTCAAATTCTAAGCTTTTCTTCCTCATCAGGACATTTTTTTTAGTGTTTATAAATACYAGGGGAATTCCAAGTTTTTGCCTTTCCTACTTTTGTTTGAATGAGGAAGAAATAGCTGAGTCCTTACCCAAAATTTGAATTCTTAACTTGCTTTTAGGGTGGCAGCAAGATCTAGCGAATGAATGAGGCTGGGATTCAGGATTTCTTTCCAAGTCTGCTCAGGGCCACCTTTAAGACCTTAGAAAAACTTTCCATCTCTTGTCTTTTTTTCCTCTCCTTCTTGCCTATGGCTTTTATTTTGATTGTAAAGTAAGCAGATGTCTCTGAACCTCCTGTTGTAATATGAGCACTGGATGAACTTAGTCTGTGAATGAAATGCTGGGGGAAAGAAAATAAAGAATCAGAAAAAAATATGCTTCCTTTCTCAGTTAGATTTTATTTTCTGGGCACCTGTACTGACTGAAGTTTGTATTATTTCTACTTATTCAAATATTCTTCCTGGGAAAAAAAAGGTAGAGAAAAAATGTGTGCATTGCAAAAAATAAGCAGTACCCTTCATGCCTACTTTTCTCTGAAAAAAAAAAAAAAATCAGGCTTCATACCTTCACTTTAAAGAAGTGTAAAAGTTGAAAATTTATGGGGATTTGGATATTTTTTTAGTCTTTTTCCCATGTAGGCTGCTGTTAAGTTTTGGCTTAAGTCACAAGAATTTTGCCTCTTGTGTCAGTAGGACCAATATTTAGAATGTGGAATTTAGAAAGAATAAGTCTGAATAGAGCCTGGGAATGAGAAATTCATGTTTCTTCATATCACCTCCTCAAATGGCTCTTTCTGATGCTCTAGGAAGATTCCTTCAACATTCTGAATCCRTTTTGGCCAGCTATAAAATGAGTAAATTACAATAACAGTGTTTAACAGCTTCCTAAGAATCAGTTGATGAGTGCTAAATATTACTATGAAAATGTGTGTTGCCATGTGTATGCTCAGTTTCCAGCTGATGCAATACTTGTACTGCAGATGCTTGGAAAAAAAACCCCTGCATTATCAAGGACTCTTAACTCAGAAATGCCATAGCTGTCCAAGATGCAGACACACCTTTGAGAGGACAGATCTAAAAGTAATGCAATATTACTGTACAATACAAACTAAAATTTTAATTCTCTCTAGTCTGTTCCAAATAATCAGTTTTCAAGTAATAAGTTAAAACCTCGTCTCAATTTCATGATGTTGCTTGGGAAACAGCTTAATAGGTGGTATTTGCATTTGGTTCCTACCAGAACAGTGAAAAGCAAAATATTGCCCTAAGATGCTGCTGGGCTGCATGAATCAGGGTGACCTTCATAAAAATGATTAGCCAGAAGTCTGCCATTATCAACACAAGTTGTGTTCTTAGGATTCTGCTGGTTTTCCATATGGTACTGAGAAAGGTTTTGCCATTTTTTGAAGAAAAATGAACTTGATTTCTGTTTCCAATATGTTTAATTCTTAAGAATCTGTTTCTCTGCTTTAGGTCCTGAAATTAATCTCATCTCCTGAGAGTGAAATGTATGTAACTGTAGATGTGAGTAATTTCTTAATTTAATACTTAGCCTTTCTGTTGCAAGAGAACTTGTAGCATGTGTAAGATCTTTTTAACAAGAAGTGGTATAATGTTCACGGTCTGGTGTTAAGGATGGGATCAACAGAGATCTGGTTCTATGTTAATGTCACATATCTGAAATTCAGTGAGAAGTCTTGCCATCAATGCCATGAAACTGGGTAGAGAAAAAAGAAACATATGGCTTGGGAAATGGAAAAAGGATCCAGTAAATTTCCTACGAAAAAACATAGATGAGCAGCTATCAGACATGAGCCTTTACAGAACGAGTTGGTGGTTTTAGTTTCTTTTCTGTTTTACAGCTCTTTATATCATGAGGAATGGTTGGTGAGAACATGTACTCATGTACCCATGACGGTGGTTGAAGAAACAGGACTGGATTGGCATAAACAGCAATCGCTCTGAGATTCCCTAGTGAAATCTCTAAGCACCACCATTAATATGACTATACAGAAGGGCAAAATGGGAAAATTTTCATTCCCCATACAAGATATATGGAGATGTCATTTCATTTTGATAGCTTTCAGAATATGTGAGTGTTCTAAACAGCTAGAAGGAATTATTTTATGATGGGTAAGAGTCTAATGCAATCTCAACTGAAGTCAATCGGACTGACTCTCTCATCTGGATGGCTACTGAATCAGGCTCTAAATATTCTAGCCTTTCACCTCCTACAGTAGCTTCTACAATGTGCTCARTGTTGTCTAAAAACATAGGAAAATACAAGTTTATCGCACAATCAGCTCAAAATTGAAGATGTGCATCAAACTAAAGGTGAAAACATCACCGAGTTTAAAATAGTGTRTGCATCACTAATTTGGTGATAAAAAATATTATGAGGGCATTACCTACTAAGGAAATACTACTGTTTTAACATAGCATCATCTTCCATGAAAACTCTTGACTAACATTTGTCTGATTAGCCTGATCTTTCATCTACACAAACTGCATTGCTGTGGGGGGTCTCAGAGCGGAACAGAGAAGTGTCTATGGCCAGGTTTTGTGTTTCTCCTGCACGGTTCTTGCTAGCAGGCCCACAAAAACTGGTGTCAGCCTCTCTGTCCCCAAGCACTCAATGTGACCTCACTCACGTCACCAGAGATCTGCTGGGAAAGAAGTCAACAGAGACAGGCTGTTTGTGAAGTGATCATAACCTGCAGTTTGGATACTCTGTTCTTTAACTTCACACTCTGGCTGCCAGAGCTGATGGGGGCAAGTCAGTTTTAAGCTTAACTACAGCTGAATTGTAACCATTCTGCTCTCACTTAAGACATTGCTTTTTGTAGCAAGAACCATGTTATGTTAAGCATAACCTTTCCTGACCAGTGGAGATGAGATCTAAATGTTGCATTTGGAACCAAGATTCAGGGGAAATTAGAAAAAAATTGGAGGTATGCCCTATACATCTGTAACTGGACACCAGCCATAAATAAACTTACTAAAGAAGCAGCCCTGGGCAGAATGACTTGGGGTTTGGGGAAGAAGAGCAGTAGAAAGGTAGCTATGATTTGATTCATGGAGAAAGACTGGCAAAGGCTGGACAAGCTAGAAAGGTCTCACGGTCTGACTGGACAATTTAGTTTTGATGAGAAGCCAAGAAGTAACTGGTGGTTAAAAGGAATGAGTGGGCTGGGATCTTTGCATCTAGTAATATAGATCAGACAAAAGTCTATCCCCGAGTGATGCTATTAATGGAATCTATTGTTTGGGGATACAAAAGTACGAGCGAGTGTGCTCTGTACAGCCTGTGCCGTGTACAGTACACAGATATAGCGGGGGAGAAAGCAGGAGGGAGAAAGMGAGACATCACACCCCTCTTCATTTCTTTGCTTCGCACTTTCTGCTTAGACTACAATCTGGGGGACGAGTTATATGTTGTATTACTAGGTAAAGCATGAGGAACACTTACAGGCTGTACAGAAACACACACAGTAATGCAACTGTTCTTAAATTATAGGACAGCACTGAATAATTTGCATATTGTGATTAGTTAACTAACTACACTTAAAATCTTTCTGGTTGCTTCAATTGTTCTTTCATTTCTGCATATATGAGGGAGGCTGGGACTCTAGAAACCACTCAGTACTAACAAAGCTTCCTTTTACTCTGCTTTGCAATTATATCTGCCTGTATTCTTGATGCTCACAGAGTCATATAAAACAGCTTTCTTCACAACATAAGAAATACTTTAAAAAATATGCTCTCAAAGCTACCGGGGATACATCTGATGTATTTTTCCTCTTCATCTTTTTAAAAAAATGTATTTAATCTTGTGTATTTTCTTCCCTGATTAAACAGGTGATTCAGCACTATTCTAGGAGCCTAGCACTGAGGAGCACCCAGACAGTAACACTGTGCATCTGTACCTCAAACTTAATGGAGAAGAAAATCTGTCAGTAAGTCAAGAGGTTTCTATTTAATGTTTTCTGTAAGGAGGTGAATCTGTTCAATAAGGTCCCTGGCCAGCAAGTGTGTAGTTTCTCTTTTTCCTTGTCGAAGGGTACTAAAACTCTTCCAGCATTGGGGCTYGGCAATGAATTAACTTTTCCAGAGCACCGTTCCAGGAGTCATCCCTCCTGAACTTATGTGGAAACGGCCTTGCCTTCATGCAGCAATTTTGGGATCTGTGAATTCTGAGAAATTGGTGCTGTTTTCTTTTAATCAAAACTAAAAGATTTGGGTGATTAGTCCTTTGCAAGGCTATTTTCTGTGGGCTTTCCCTGTAGGAAGAGCCATTTGGCCCACAGCTTTCATGTGCTAAATGAAGGTTTGTTTTTAAGTGATGAAAATTTCGTTAGTGTCCTGTGCCATGCAGACTTCCCTCTAAAATAGAGGGATGAAATACATGATGATTAAGGCTTTCAATAAATAGAAATGCTGCTATGAGCTATTCAATGTGGGCTTGATTTCATATTGTTAGCCTAACACAAATTTAGGATGTCTTACAGACCTTCCTCATAACTGTATGGTATAATTGTATGGAAAGCAGAACTGAGAAACCACTCCTGCATATGGTAAAATAGTTACTGAGGTATTTCAGGTTTCTGTATAATTCCCAATTATCAAAAAGGTAACAGCTGCCTTTATCTCAATTTAAAAGAAAAAGCTTATCTATACATAACAGCATTTGTGATGATAATAAAAATATTGGCCTTTGGTACACTTCAAAATTCTTTGTTAGGGAAAAAAAAATCTCTATAAAAGTAAATAATAGTCATATATGAAAATATATTAAATGTTATAGTAATAAGCATTAAAAGTATTTGTCCTTATATAATATCCTAGGATAGGATACATCTACAGATGTATCTGGTACAACTACAGAATTATTACATGTTAAGATAACACACAAAATAAAGCATGATAGGATGGATATGGTAAATAACCACTGTAAATAGCCYGTTCCACTTAAATTTAAGATGTTAATCTTGATTTATGTGATGTTTTATAACACTTTATCCATCTTTCTCAGATATACAGGGAGGGTGGTGGCTGTCCTCCTATAGGGCTGCAGCAACATTTGGTATACAGAACACATCACACTACTGTAGATCTTACCAGTGCCAGTTTTGTTCCACAAAAAGGCAACACAAAGCAGATAATATAGCTCCTCTGTACTGTATAAATCCTGCACTGTAAAAGTCAGCAGCAGTTCACAATATCTGATACTACAGGATGATTTTTRTATGTCCTAATTATATTTCATGCAGAAATGTGAGTTGAACAAGAATGACATGAATAATTATGTATGTTTTACTCWTCAATCAACCAGTGCCACCTGGGAGTGAGCTTTATATCCTATATGACCCTGAAATAAAACTTAGTAAATAGATCATGTTATTGAAAGCTCAACAGCTTCTTCCTGAAGTTTCCATGGGGAAGCAGGTGTTCAGCTGATCGGTCACCTTAAAGAAAATCCTAAACAAAAGAATTAAATTTTATCATCCTCAAGCAGTAGTTGTCTGTAAATACAAATACCAGCAAGGAAATCTGCTTAACTTCCCTGAGATCAAAGACAAGGTAATTTAAAAACAACATAAAATGTAAATTTCCATCTAGCATGAAAAAAGTGGTAAGGAAGAAGGCTGCTAATAATTCAGTCTCTTGAACAGACGGTATTCAGAACAGAAGAACTTGTAGTATATGTGACACATACCACAAAGAAAAATCTTTGCCATATGAAATAAGGCACAAGATCTCAAAATAATAAAATGCTTTTACAATTTCATCTCACTTCCCATCTGCAGACATCCATGACCTTCTCATTACTTCATGGGAATATAAAGACATTCCTGGTGCCTCTGCTTCAGTATGTATTTATCATGCACCAACTTTTATCAAAACATTTAGAATAAGGAATAATGAGGCTGCATTTTCAAAACGCTGCAACCACTGGTTTGGTTTTTGCTAGTCGTATATCTGTGCATGTAATCTGCAAATGAAGTCACAATTGCATTTCAGTTCACTAATGTTCGGCAATACAAAATTTATTGTGCCCGCGAAAAGTAAAAAACCTCACCAAAYCCCCCAAAATAACCCCTGACCACCAAACATACCAATATATAATCTTCGTGCAATTGATCATTTAAGAATGCTAAGTATCAGCAACACAGCTTAGGCATCCCTTCCAGCCACATACATAGCTTCGCACAGCTTTGAGACTGATAAGATGGGAATATTCCTTTCTGACTCCCTCCATGCTACTATCATTTGAGAATAATTGGCCATTCAGGTCTTTAATTGTGTATGTAGCACCTGCTCTTTGAAAACCCAGCTCATTATGTTTAAAAAGCCCAACAAACCAAAACCACAAATATTTTGTATTCTTATGTCCAGTTGTATCCTGATATTGAAATTTTTTTTAAATCTTTCTGTCATAGAAATGTAATACAAGCGTGACGTAAAATTGTCCCATAAAATCAGAACAGTCAAGTGTGGTAAATAAAAACCAAGAGGAAAATGACCCTCAGTATACAATGTACAGACCACTGAAACGTTCCCCTCCCTCCTACAAGACCATCTACAAAATATGGTATATTTCAACACTTACGGCTATCGTAGCATATATTGCCCAGGGCACGTCCTGTCTGAAGCAATACTTCCTGGTCTTTGCAGTTTAGGAGTTGCACTAAAGGAGGGATCAACCCAGCATCCACACATGGGTTCCGCATAAACTCTGCAAATAATGAAAAACCTATTAAAGAAAGTCTGCCTTTTTCAGTTTCATCCGTTTTAGTTACACTGGCATTGCAACTGGGCCTTTTGTGAAGCTAAACGTATGCATAGACAAACAATGTAAATTCTCAYGCAAGTTCCTAGTGAAGATGCTCAAACTCAGGATTCTGGCTTAAGTTCTTTCCATTATTCATTAATTTAGAAGGAATTATGAGTATTTAATTGACTTCCATGAAAACTAATTTAACATAGCTCAGATTAAGCATGTTTTGAGAATCATAAAGAAATGTTGAGAAGAACAGTATACTTGCAATATTTTTCTCCACCCCTACAAATTAAACATAAATTAAACTACTGAATTACACAAGAGCTGATTTAAAACTAGTACTCATATGCCAAAATGAGCAGTATTTTTTGCATCTCTTCACCTAATTAAACAGAAATGTAAGCCAACATTCAAATCTACTCAAAAGCTTTTGCTTTAAAAAATAAATAAAAGGAATTAAAGCTGAGTAACAGGCTCTTTATCTGGAGGAAAGGAAAAGAAAATGAAGAGAAGGAACGGGAAATAGAAGAGATGCCTGGTCTTTGGGCTCGCATACCCCTTCTCTACAGTGTGACAGTTCCCCACCATGGGAGGAAAGCTAGAGGACCCATCCACTGGGAGGGTCTCTGGCTTCCTATCCTTCCTTCTGCTATGTCCCCTGGTGATGGGGAACCAATATATTATTCACACTGTTACAAGTCATAGATATAGAGTTATCCTAGTGTCAGAGAGTTAAGAACTGGTCTCCAGAAGGAGCTATAGCTTAGGCTGCCCTCTTATACTAGGACCGCACCCTCCAGGCATGCTGCTGTTCATTTTAGAAGGGAAACTTTAAAAAGGCAAGCACCTGATACACTAACAGTGTTACTTAACAGTTTATTAGGCAGCACCCTTCGGAGATATAGCATTGTAGTAGGTGCAGGCAAAAGGTCAACAGGTTTTTGATTTGTTCGGGATTGCCAATTATTTCTCTTCCTGATGCTAGGCTATCTTGGATCTTTCAAAACCAGTTTACCTTTTCGTTATTTAGTCATTTATAAGCCAGAGTGAGCCAGGATGTACAGTCCTCATAAAAAGAGAAGAGAAAGCTTTCTGGTATAGTTACTGGATCAGTAGAATCCCTCACGCAAAGTACTCAGAGATTTCATACAATGCTTGAAGTATAAATGCAAGAACTTCTTAATACTCTCTCTGTTGAATCTATTAAAATACTCTCTGAAGTTTCTGTACCTACAAAAGCTTGTATCTGTAGCAACTAACCTTGCAACGTTGTTTCAGCTATAAAAATCCTATTTTCATAGAGATAACTGGTCCTTGCACGCTGATAAGCTTTGATATATCAACAAGTAGATGAAGTACAATCAACAATATTATACATTGGTGTAGGTCCAGTAGAAGACTGGTCAGCACAATAGACCCACTCTCCTAAAATACTGCAACGTTTTAAAACTAGATAAATGCTATGCTAAGGTAAATATGATGGCCTAGGCGATGGTATCAATTCTGTCAAGAACACGATCAAATAACAGATGCATCTCCTCTTTAAAAAGTTTGGCCATGTCCTTACTTTTATCTGCTTCTTTCTTACCACCCACTTTCATCTTCATCCCAATATTTATTTATTTAATGTATTACTTTTTTCCTCTGTCAGTCTTCTCTGTCCCCTCAGCCTCTTCCTTTCTTAATTGTTTACAGAAACTCTTTTCTCTGTTCCTCAGCTCCTCCCTACATCACTCTGTTTTACCCCTACTCCTTCACTATTGTCTCCACACCATCAAAGTCAGATTTTCTTTTCTTTCCCTCCTGGTCTGTGAGAGAAAACGGTAACTTGCTCTCCTCTAAAGGATGTAGAGGTCTCTTTTCTCAGTCTGTTCTGCTGTATGTTTGGGGGTCTTCCCACATGGTGAGAAGGGAAAAGAAATCCTTTCTCCAGCCACCCTCCAGTTGGAGTGAGCAGAAGCTTTCAGCCTCCTATTCAACCACAAAAAATTAGGCAATATGCTGAGCAAACTTGTACTTATCAAGGCCACGTGTAAGGGCAAGAAGTAAAAGAAATGGTGCCATACAYAGCAAAACAGATCCGTTGAGACAGCAAGAATAGTTGGTAACTGCAATTATATTTGCAGGTGACACTATATAGAAGTAACAGAGGAAAGAGAAGGTAAACAAAAGCAGTCATTTAACCTGGAAGGGAAATGAAGCTGAAGGACACAGAGAAGAATTATTTAAAAAGGTAGGAGGAGAACCACAGAAGGACAAAGTAATGTAAACCAAAGGAGGACAGGATTTCAAAAGAGAATTTAACTGTGTGAGAACATGACAGATCATGAAGTTGGTGTTCTCACTCCCATACCTGTCAAAAAAGAGGAGTCTACAGACTTAGGAAGAGAGTTTAAAAGGTCTGCAGTGGGGGAGAGAAACTCCAGTTAGTGAGGGCATCTGAGCATTCAGTATGCTCAGAGTTGACAGGGAAATGGCAGTAGTTGGAGAAACTAGAGCGATTAAAGGTTTTTTTGTGTGCTTCTGTTTTTAAGATGGGAGAGACTGACACACGCCTATGTTGGGAGGAGAAAGAGTCACACAAGCTGGAGAGGTGAAAGAGAAGAGCAAGGGCACAAAGAGGTGAAAAGGAGGAGATGAAATGTCACAGAACCCTGGAGGCAAGTAGAGGGATTTCACGTGACCAAAAGTGATGAGGGTGGGGAGAGAACCGGATGAAGGGAATGGGAAAAAATAAGAAGTGGGGAAGAAAGAGATTCTATTTTATTTTATCAGTAAAGTGCAGACTAGGAGTCAGAGGCACTACTCCCAGCTCTGACAGCACTACATGGCATGACCATAGGGAAATCATTTCAATTTTCTGTGTTTAATGCCTACTATCTGTAGGATGTTGATAACACAAATTTCTCAGTGCCCTGAAGCTTCTTGAAGAAAAGGTGCTATATAAGCATGGAACATTTTTATCCTCATGTAAGAGGAGGACAAAGAAAACAGAATTCAAATGCAGCATTCCCTGCTATCCTGCTTAAGCAACTATTTTAAGAGGTAGAATCCAAAGAGAAATACGAAGCTCATCTCATTCTTGAAAGCACTGGGCACTTCAAACATTTCTGAATACCCTCACTTTAACCTTAGCTGCCAGAGGTCCCAGTTACACCTGGCAAGAATTCTAAGAAAAAGACAGAAGCTATTTTGTATGATGAACAAGATAAAATGCCAGCTCTTCTGAAGAATGTACTTATAACAGCTATTTAAAAACCTGGCAGGGAAGAGGACAAATTAGAAACTATTTAGAGGTTTCATTTATTAATTCAGATTGAAAGGTACTGGCTAAAATGCTCTGTGAGAGAATCTTGCAGGAAACCATGCACAGTAATCAATTAAGCTATCATGAATGTTGTTTTTATTCTTAACCTCACTTTTGAGGTAGGAGCTAACAGGACTTGACAGTCGATTACAATAATCTAAATACATATATTAAGAATTTATTAAGTACAGGAAAAGAATGTGATAGGGTTGGGTGAATCTCTGTAGTTCTGAAACATTTTTAAGTTTAAATTATTTACAGGTTAGATGCTGATCTAAATAACCTGGAATCTTAAAAACGAAAATAGTGGAAGTATGTCTTCTCTTCTTGTTAATGTTGTCTCTGAATGTCCATGTATAATATTGTCTCAAAATCAGAGAATTAAAAGAATTATGGAAAAATTAACAGTGCATTATATGAAGATTGCCCATATCCTATGGTTAGAAACTCAGATAACATCAGTATTCTTGGAATTTTAAATTAGACTTTACTAACATATTGAATAGATGAAGAAAATTGATTTTATAGGGTGGTGTTTTTTTTCCCTAAATGAAATTAGAATTTGGCAGGAAAAAGAGTTGAATATTTAGGATTATATACACCACAGGAAACTAATGGCATAGTTCACACCCTGACATTAATTGAATATAGCAAAGGGAGATTTAAACAGATAAAGATTGCTTCATCATTCCATAAGTGGAAAAGTAGAATTTAAATTAGATGTATTTGATTACTAATTCAACACACACACATGAAAAGAATTCTGAACACTACAGTTCAACTTAGATTGAATGCTCAAACCATCATCCTGGAACTGGTTCCCTAAACTGAACTGATTCCAYACCTGAAACCAGTTTTCAAAGCTGGTGTTTCCTAAGGTTTATGCAAGGTGCTTGTCCCCAGTTCCTATCTTTAAAAGATAATTCTTATAAAGAGAAAATATTTTTAAATAGTTTTAGATTATCTTCTATGTTATATATATACATAATACATACCAAAATGGATGCATGATCCTCATTTGGGATCTTGGGCTGTCTCTCTAAGAAAGTAATGCTCTTAACTAGGAGCTAGGAGTAACTGTTCTTAGTATGGTATTAGAGGCCTCATAATGGTAATAATGTACTCACAAATATCAACCCAGGGAAACAATCTGTTTTCCCTGAACCACACTTATACAAACTGCAGTTGTAACTATATGCACTATATGTAACTGTATGCACAAATGATGCACATCATCTTTTATATATGTATTTCATAAAGCCTATGACTTGGTATTTTTGTCCAATGAAATATACTATAGATTATCTAAAAACTAAATAGCATAAAAGTAAGAACTAAAAAATTTCCAGCAGCTAAATGCTGCTTTGATTGTATTAACAAGTGGAGAAACAAAATTTGACAAGACAAAAACAAAAAGAGTGAAAAGGAGGATATGAAAGATGTCTAATCTACAAAATGAAAACATAAATGAAGTAAAACATACTGACAAGTGAGGTGAAAAACTGAAGATGTTCCAGCAGAAAAGTTCTTGTAGAAAACCTCACCATTTCTGGCTACTTCTGCTATGATGTTAGCTACTTTTGCAGTGCAGGATGACTGTGGTGTCAACAGACTCGCGAACACCTGAAGAACTCCACTTTTCTGGATTTTTTCACTTGTCTCCGTATCTGAAAAACACATCACACAAAAATGACTTGAGTATTAGCCTGCCTTGGGAAAAAAAGAAAGAAAAGCAGGGGAAAGTAAAATCTTCCTAAAGATAATTCTCAAAGCAACTATTTTTCTATGCAGAGACTGACATTTCAGTGATCATGTTTATTTGACATGATTTGCTCACAGAAATTAACACTTTATCTTTCATAATCAGTTAAGTCAGTTCATAAGTGACTCTCTTATGTCAGTAAATGCATACACATAACCATGTATACATACAAAAACTACGGCTGAGACTGGTAGAAAGAATTAAGGTTGTGGAGTGATGTGCAGCAGCCTAATGTATTAAGTAAAAATCAGGCACCAGTACTCTGAAGCGACTAACTGTAGGAAGCGCACAGGGAATGATGGGGGACTTCATTACAGCTGAGGGCACAGACAGCTAAATGCAGCACGCGAGTATGAAACTGTAGAAGACAGAGAGCTAAGCAGATCCTGGTCTAAACTCTTCTCCTCAGCTGAAGTATCTTCAAAGTTACTTTGCTAAGCTACAGTAACCCCGGGATAGTTCCAGTCACAGGGAAAGGAAAAAGTATCGCTGAGGTCCTTATAGTAGCAATCCAGGATTTTAGGAGGAATCTTTTCCTCTTTCGTCCTGTAGCACAGAAGGAATTGCACAGCTGCCCCATAAATGGGCTCCACCTGGCATTGCTGGAAAACAGCTCTGTAACAAACTGAAAATCAACACTGATTCAATAGCATTTAAAGAAATGGTACTAGATGCTAAAATGCCTTAGCCTAATGCTTTCAAATAACTGCACATTTGAGATGAATATTAGTGTGATATGCACTAAGATTAGGTGGTAGCTACCACTTTAGAAATGCAGTCTGACTCCTATTGCCACTCCTACCAAAAGCTAATTGCATTCTGCAAGGATGTCTTTGAGATGCTCTAGCTGATGACTTCCACAAAGCAAAACAAATCCCTCTGAATGCAAGTCTGTTGTTCGACAACTCCCTCTCTTAGGGGCCTTTTTAAGTGCACTTCCTGTGTTATCTTGGGATGCTGGTCTTTGGCTAGGGCTACTCATCTACTGTAGTGATGACACCTGATTACAACCAGGCTAGGTACAAAATGAAAATTGATTCATTGAAGTCTATTATGGAGTTTCAACCTATACATAATGTAAGTGCTAATTATTATTAATCTGTTTGCAATCTAGTTAACTGCAATTTTTTTAATGCTCTCAGAAGCCCTCTCAGTAAATACAATGTAAATGAGTTATGACTGACTTGGAAGCTTTTAGAAGTTCTGATATATAGCCTGTACTTTGTAAATATATTCTCCCATGGATATATATGGATGAAAGAAAAGCTTGAATCCAGAGAAAATCCTATCAAGCCTAAAGACTGGTACAGACATATCTTGTGTATCTATTAAAGAAGAGATTCCTCCTTCCCCCTAAGTTAAAAAACTGAAGTGCAGAATTCAAAATCGAAAATGGAGATATTTGCTAACCTGCATAATGTTAATCAGAATTAGAAGGCAGGAGACATTAATGTATTTTCTCCTGCCAAACTGGTGAGATATACAGTATCCAGTCTTATTTTTATGGTCTGCACTTTGATGGACTCATTTTTGTGCAATGCATAAATTGCATAAATAGAACAAAATATATCATCCAAGAAGTGGGGAAAATAAAATTAAATGCTTCTTCAGGCCGGTCGTGTGTAGCAGATATGCTCTGATTTATTTTATTAAGATAAGCAGGAGAGTGCCAATAAAAACACAGCGCTTAATAGACCTGTCGGAAATTGGGATATCAGCTAGCTGATACCACAAAGATGAAAACAGAAATAACATTGACTTTTCTCTCACTCTTAAGCATTACAAGAGCCACAACTGCATATACCCTCCCCCTGAAAAAACCAGCATCCTGCTGGCTCTTGTTACCCAGGCAGAGTAGCAACGTGAAGCTTTTGCTAGTCACAAAGGAGGGAAGACTGATTAATTTGTCTAACAGTGTCCCTCTCCTGTCGCAGGGCAGGGACAGCCACCCTCTCCAAGCAAGTGCCCAAGCATAATTGCTTGAGGGGAACCACAGGTCCCTGGCATCAGGCAGGAAGACGGCCACTAGCTACACAGCCCGCAGTGTACCTGGAGGCATTTTGCCAGTAATTGCCCTGGGTGTAAAAACCGCCACAGGGCATTTCAACTTGTCCAGTGGAAGACTACCTCAGCCCTGCCCTTCATCTGCAGAGCATCTATTATTTAGCACTTGGTGTAATATACAAATTAATCCAGTGTCGAAATAGAGATACGAGAGTATGACGTTAAATTTTTGCAGGCAGTTTATGTGTCTGTGTGTGACTGTGTGCACAAGTCTACGTGCAGTTCAAGACCCTATTCTGCAGGACGCACTGAAGGCATAACTGTGGTAGTAAAGGTTGCAGCTGTAGAGAGAGTTGTAAAGTAAATAACTAAGCTAAATCAAGCCAAGCTTTTCTTCTCCTTTGATTCTTCCACTTGCTAGTTGCACTGTGAGGGCAGGGGCTTTAGGAAGAAGCATGGACTTGGACAGACTGCCCACCCACTAATGCCGGTGTGCCTCTGTCCCTTTTTGCTCAGCTTCCTATAACAGAGTCCTGCATAAAAGGCAAAGGGACATAGACACCTGCGAGTGACAGAAAGGAAGGAAAAAAGGGGTGATGGTGGTGGTTATCCTTTTGGAAAGGAAAAGGAAGGGTCATGTTTATATAGCAATATTTCCAGTATGACTGTGAAAAACATTATTCAGTTTTCCTCCTGCAAAGCCCAAGACTAGGAAATCACATGCTCATATTGCCAGAGGGCTGGTGCCCACAGCCCGCCCTCGGCCTAGCAACGGTTTTGGGTTTGTTGAGAATTATAAAATTGCTGATGGCTCTACCATAGACAATTCTCAATCCTTTTCTTTATTTGTTCTCTTCACAGGCACCAGCAAAGGCCTAGCTGGGTTCCTGTTTTGTGCGGGTATGCATGAGAGAGGTATTATTATTTGCTAAGGATATGTATCTGCTGCCTGCTAGTTTCATTCCCGGCTTCCTACCAAATCATTAGAAAGATAAACTCTACTGAAATGTTACTTTGCTACAATATATTGTCAATTGTAGTTCGATCAAGTAAAACCAAACAGTGTTTCCATAGGTGCAAGAACGATCTAAGCAAAGTCTTCACATATAATCTATTCTCATCTTTTCTATAATGGAAGAGATAGGGAATTACAGCCAGTATTAACCATGTGCTAACAAGCTGGCTTTTGCCTACCATTTGAACTCCTTTAGCAGAACTGCATGGACCATCCCCTTTCAAATGTGCTACATTTGTGGCTTAAGGAAACCTGATAATCCAGGCAGACTGATGTTAGAGTGCCACACTTAAAAATCCTTTTGCTGTATGTGCATGTCCAGATTTCAAAAGCTTTCTCTTAAAGCCTGATTTTCAGTCTGCATCCACCCACCCACCTATAGAGAACCCCCTGCTCCCTATCTCGAAGCAAAGAAACTGTAGGACTGTAATAATGCTGCTTAGGAACAGTCCCTTCGCACACAATACGATACAGTAATGTGCCAAGGCAGCGTAATTGGGGGGGAAAAAAAAMCTAAGGTTAAACTTGCAGCTTTAGATGTCTCTTTATATTGCTAGGTATCAAGACAAAGAGTATGTTAGATCACACAGTGCCAAATCTTATTAATGTCATAGCAGGGTGATTAAAATGTCAATATCCTTGCTCTTCATGGTTTTTGTAGTGCCTGAAGTCAAAATAATAAAGGGCGTGGGCAGGAAATTCTTTAATGCCACAGATCAGAGCTGGAGAGCTGAGCACCGGGGCTATCAGGCTGCTTAATTAAGTAGCAGAAATCACTGTAGGAAAAAAATCCAATGAGTGTCTCAAATTAAATTGTACACTCTTTCCCTTTCAGCTCTATTTCCTGTTAAATTTCACTCTTCTCTATTTCATTCTTTTCTCATCTCTGCATCATTTCTTCCATCTTCATATGAAAAAAAGGCACAGAGGGAGAAGGGAAGGGAAAGGCTTATCTGTCAGAAGTGCTACTCCTTTGCACTTGCTAGCAGAAGGAAACTATTGGTGCATCGTTCCTGTCCTCTTTGAACAATGAGTTTAAATTACACTATTAGATGGTTTTGTGGTACAAGCAATTTTGCATTCTAGCAGAAAAAGAGTTTAAAATAACCCAACAGTAGTGACAGCCTAGTGCTGCAATAATTCCCATATTGTGGAGCTTTACATGAGAAATGAGGCACACCACAGAATTGCAAATGAGGAAATCCATGAGTGTCCTCTTTATTAAACCAACTGTGTTTGTGATGTATTCTTCTGAAAAATGTATGTATTGGAGCTGCAAATATGTTTTAGAAACCTCCTGAAACCACTGTAGAAAATTATCTTTGCTTTCTAGTGTCCCTCCCACATGCACTCTCATCAGAAAGAGGAGGATGAACACATGAATAAATAATGATGAGCCACGTATACCATGAAAGGAACCTTCCATTTGCTCTTTCGGAAGGCAGAAGGGAGGGGAATGAAGGGGGCGAGCGATATCTTTCTAATCGTCACACCCTCCTATCCACCGCGGTAAAAGAGGTTCCTCTGACCCAGAGCATGTATTCAGGAGCTCTCAGTATATTGCCTCCCTCAAGAAGCATTGTCTATCTCTGTAGTCTCCTACTGTATGTTCCAAAACCCAAAATGGAGAGTTTTAGTCTGACTACAGGAATGCAAGAAAGTGGGTTGCAAAGAGCCTCAGTAAAAACAGATGATCTCATGCAACAAAGCATACTGCTAATACAGGAGAATTTTGCCTAGCACTTCTTAGCTAAAAAGACTGTCCCAATTATCAAGATTTATTTTACAGAACAAAGTCCACTATTAATAATCTATATAGAGAAACAGTTTACATATAGAAACAAATACATAAAAATGACTTTCTGTTGGCATGTTCCTCCCCACATGGGGAAATGCCCACAAATAGAAGCCACTTCTTCACTTCCCCTTCAAACCGGACCCCAGGAGGTAGGGAGGGAAGCTTCTCCCTTAGCTGTGAGAACATTTCCATCACGGTGTTTGTTCTGTCCCTGCCAACAGCAACATGGCAACTTCAGCTCCTATTTTTAATCAAGAAACAGAGATAGTGCACAGATGTTTGTAATTAAAATCTCAGCTCTAACAAGGAAGGAAGGACAGATGGAGAGAGACAGATTCACCAACCAACTAGCTGCCTGATCCCCACTGATTAAATATTCCAAAAGCTCTATCCAAAGAATAAAAGTGACTTTCAGGATGAGACCCACCCCTTGAATAGCCTGTTGCAGGCACCAATGCAATAATTTAATGAATATACATACCAACTTTGGCTTCTATGAGGAAATAAGCATATTAACACCTTTATGGATACAGCACAGCACAAAGCAGCATATTAAAGTGAGGCAGCTATGATTCTGTGATTTCCTGAACTGGATCTAGTTTAGAGCCCTGACAGAAAAAGTTGGGTAGATTTAGTTGAAGTATTAGTTCTCCCCACATCCTTCTGCCGCACCCTCTGCAGGAGGTTGCCACTTTGGTAGCGCCGTTGCTGAAAGAGTCGGATATTAGTGCCACCGCTGCCCTAGTTCATGGTCTGGCATCTTAGTACAAATGCAGTACTGTCACCCATTAGCAGCTTCGCTTTTTATAATCAGCTTGTGTGGACATTTTAATCTGCCTCCTCCATTGTTTGTACTAACGGGATTTATCATAGGACTGAGTAAAGCCTTAAGCATCCTTGTGCTTTAGTTTTTCAATCTGTATAACGGAAACACAAGACCCAGAGTATAAAATCCTTCTTCTGCATTTGATTTAGTCTAAAAATCTAACCAGATTTGAAAGCTGTGCACAATATTTGCAGGAAATATTTCATATTCCTGTTAAGCAATCTCTTAAGATTGCTCTCAAGCAAGCTGAAATGCGTGCTGTGAAATTCTGCCCAATGCTTATTGGGAGATTATGTCTACAAAGAACTTTTTTTATTCAAGTTCCTTAAATAATGGTTTAAAAAAGTTATGCTGGCCAAGTAGGTTAAGAAAAAAGCCTAATTTAAAAATGATCATGTTTTAAGTCACAAGGGACTGGGTCAAAGCTAAGAATGAAATTTCAAACCTAAAATTGTGAATTACATGATCACTCAATACAAATTTTTGTAAAGAATAGATCTTTTCCTTTGCTTCTGTATTGCATTTCAAAAATGCAGTCTAGAAAGAAATTTCTAAATTCTATTATCTGGAATTGGTATTCACTGAGGCCTTCTGAGAAGAAAAAATATATAACACTTAATCTTTATTTGGCACATTGTATATTCAAAGAATAGCATTTGGAATTTAACACTTGGATAAACATAATTTAACTATTTGGCACTAAGTAAATACATCACTATTATGAGGAACGTATGTAAAATATAAGCCCACTAAGCAGCCGTGATTACCATTCAGTATCATTAGGCTAAGCCAGTTTACTGGGAGATAGTCCAATAGAAAGCAGTCACCTTGATTTATTGCGTTCCAATTAAACAGGTATACTGTAATAATATATAAAGCATTTACCATAAAACATTCCTGGATTATATGTATACAGTGCCATGAAAATGCTAAGATGCAGTAAGCATCCTTCTGTGGCAAAGAGAAGAAACACTTTATACCCTGATATCTGAGACAAAATTCCCTATTACAAAAAATGCATCAGGATTCTGCTACTTTCAGAAACACATTTGATGAAGATAAACTTAATGGCAGGCAATAAGCTTAAGTGGCTGAGCTGGCCTAATTAGATTCAAACCTCTGGCTCCACTATGAGAGAGTATCAACATCAGAGACGCACCAGAAATTCCTGCTAGTTTGAGAATGCTGGTGTAAGATGTGCTCTCTTTTCGGTTTTGAGAGTTTCCTACCAGCAAAAGCACTTTTGTTGATGCAGCTACACTGCAAAAGCTAGACAAATATGAAAATAAGTGTGTTTTGTTGGTAGCGTTACTTTTGGAGAGATATAGTATAAGGCACTGTAGCAAAGGAATACTTTTGCCAGTAGAAACTGCATCTGTATTAAAGTGGTTTCCATCCTCTCTAGTACAAAGCAGGGCTAAGACTTCCCTAGCAGCAGAATATAAAAGCTTGCTTGGAGTTTTATGTACTATCTTCATTTTCTTACCAAAATAATCCCTCTATATGAAAATGCTCCTGTCAAAAAAAATTCCTCCATCTGTAATCAATTATCATTTTATGTGAGCATTAGACTTGGATAGTATGTATATAAGCCAATCAAAATGATTTTTGGTCATGCAAGATGTTCTTTATTATGTTAAATGTTATATTAATTTCTATTAATATTTATGCTGTGAAATATAATTCAACTGTAAAAGCTAAATAATGATGTTATGCTTTCTGTTTTTCTTTTTATTTCATTATATCCCCCATCAAGAAGACCAGCTTTAGGTAACGCTCAGTCAAGACAGTGTATTAAGAAATAAACTGGAAATATACCTTTGAAGAAAACATACTTTCCTTGACTCACTGTGACTCATAGCCTGTAAGAATCAAGACGAATGGTGATCCAAAACAATGAAATTACAAAAAGATGGTGTACACATTTTGGCTCTGAACATGCAAATGCTTTACCGTGCACATAGCTTTATATATACAAGTAGGCTTCTTGAGCTTCACGGTACTACCTAAAGGTAAGAATCTCTGTCTTTACGGATAAGAATATATCCAAATGTTTGCATAATCAGCACCTTTATTTATATTACTTTCACTATCTTTATTCTGTGCTCTGAACATATGCACTACAGTGTTCTATAACATACTAAGCTAAATCAATACAGATGCTGAGTATAAGCAGCTGCTCCAGAAGGCAGTGGGAATTACAAAGATACGGTGTCTCTCACAGCTTGGATAGCTGCATTTAGTTAGTTGGTTTTCTTTCAAAATTATCTTTAAATCTGACCTTCCTTTCTCCCGTTTCTTTCTGCCCTTTTAAAAATCTTATGCACTACTTTGTTACTCATCCACTCTTACTCTCATCTCTTTCTTTTTTGTTTCTATTCCCTCTCCCTCYCTTGGTTTGAGGAGACAGATTAATAACATTATCCTTGCACCACTGAAGTCCAAAGAAGCAGGATCAAGGCTTAGCAGCTGCTAAACAGACAACACTTCATGTCTCCAATGGGCAAAGAAAACAAGCTGTTCAAGGTACTACAGGCAGCTCAGTGCTACTTTTAATATTTTAGTAGTTTCCTAGAAAAACTAGGACCAGTAAAGTAGTAAAATCTGTGTCACAGGCTAAGGCCACCATTTTGCTATAGGATAGTTTTCATTCCAGCAGATAATTATAGACTATAGTAGATAACCAGCAATAATACCGTTCTGTTTTTGTCTTTTTGGCGAGGGTGTGTGTGAGATTCTAGCTTTCATCTGCATATTTCCATTTCATGGATAAACACCATAAATGTCTGTTGCTTGTCTGGATGCTCAACCTGGGACTCTCTGCTGCACACGGGACTAACAGGCAGGCAGCCATGCTGTGTCAGAATAGGCGCCCATGGGTGTTATTGCCTCTCCTGTATGCGGATGACAGAGAGTGGAGATTATCGGAGGGCAGGCCTGGGGAGGCTCTCATAAGAGCAAAAATCTCCTTGGAAGGGAGACTGTTGCTAAAAAGGGGTAGAGAGATGCCATTTGACATTGGACTGAATTGTACTAGTTATCCATTGGGTTAACAGACCACTGATCAAATTGATATTACTGGACACATGCTCACCTGTGATATGCTGTCATGATGTACTTGTGCACTGGCCAGTGTTGACAGGGCTGACTTGTTAGTGGTGTGTATTAGATCTGTGTTGGGATGCTGACTGCGCTTCTTTATTTATGTGAGACAACAGTAGCCGAAAGTTAATCCTACATGGGAAGATTAGAATATGGCCTCCAGGTGGTTCATTTTGCATTGTTTTAACCTGTAATGCTGCGCAAGAATTCACAATCATGAAAGCAGAGCTGCTCAATCAAAATCTGCCTGAAGTAAGAAACCTCYGTTTACTCTCATTCTCCTCAAACACTCACTTCAGAACTGAAAAAGGCTAGCTTGATGATGTTTAAGGCAAGGTGTGCTTGAGCAAACTGTGGCATGTAGAGGTTTTTTTCTCCATGTTTCCGAAAGGGAAATGCGTCAGCTTAAAATATCTAGCCAATAGAAAAAAAAGGAAAGTGATTTCAGGTACTGTTTATACCTTAGAATACTTCCTCCAGCACAAGAAGCTCTACGACTAGTTTTTTCTATGTTTGGAGGGTGAGGATAACAAGTCCAATATTAATGTGTGAGAGAATCATGAAAACAAAATGTGAAATGACTACTGCTTGATCTTGTAGGTGCTAAACAGGTACAAAATTTCACTGAAATTAAATGGTACTCTAATGCACTAAAAGTTAAGCACATAGATGCTTACTTGATGCTGCCAATAAAATAAGTAAGATGATTATGTATGCAGAACTGCCAAAGATGTACAAAAAGGAAACAGCCTTAATAGCATTAAGCACGTCAAAAGCATTAATAGTGGCAGTAAAACATTTGATAAATTTCAGAGAGAAGCAATTTTTTTTAGTTGAGATCTGAATTTAACAATTACAAAATTTTTTTCTGAATTTTCCATTATTTTGCTGCTCCAGTACAGGAACTGTTTTGTCTTCTGTACCTAGCGGAGATCAGAAAAAGTAACCCCAAACAYAGGAAGAATATGAATGCTTACTAAACTCAACAGCGTATGGAAGTCACAGCTA
The DNA here is from genome assembly GCF_003343035.1 of Apteryx rowi. Lineage (NCBI taxonomy): Eukaryota > Metazoa > Chordata > Aves > Apterygiformes > Apterygidae > Apteryx > Apteryx rowi. The sequence goes on along the minus strand of NW_020450738.1, from coordinate 169,003 downwards.
TAAAGAACAGAATAAAATCAAGAATTTCCAACTCAAACGTAACCTCTGTGTTAACATATGGTTGTGAGAACTGGAAATCTACCAAAACATTAAAGACAGGAAACTTGATGCCTTTAAAACAGGTGCCTAGAGAAGATTCTGGGCATTGGACGGAAAATTTCATCACCAATGAAGGAATGTGAGAGATCAGCAAATAGCAGTCTTGACTGAAATCCAACATTTTGTCATGCACTCCAGATGTCAACACATCCTCCTCTGTGATGCCATCAAATGGAAACCAACTGGTTTGAGAAAMCCCACTGGCGACTTTCAAGAGAAGCTGTAGGTAGGAGGACTGAGCGGATAATCTCAACACCATAAAGCAGAAAGAAAGTGCAGGAAATAACGGAGAAGTCTCCCAGCCACTGTTCAGAAAGTTTGTAACATAGTGTTATCCTCCATGATGCAACACAGTGAGTATATTCAAAGAAAACAGCGCTAGAGAATAGGGCCACATGTTTTGTGGCAAAATAAAATAGTATAAAGTAACTGTTCATCATGGGGAAAAAATATATTACATGCCAAAGAAGTCTTAGAATAACCCTTAAATTTGCAGTTTCAAACATGAAGTTAAAATTTTCATGTATCATTTGATGATTCCTTGAGTTACCATGTCTCTGTGTAGTTTAACAAATACCAAACTGTGCATCTTGGCCAATCACATCTACCATGTAAATGTAATTATCTTAAACCTTCTTCACCGAACTTTAAGTGATTTCCAAATTTACTAAATCCCTTTTGGGAATGGGGCCTTGGCTTCTCACTTAAGCATTTTTTGGCGTAATTTTCCTTCAGATGTTACCAGCATTTTTATATACAAATGTCCAAACTTAAAGACTTAGTCCCCCCAAAAATCTGTGCAAAACTGCAACTTCAAATTAGAAATTACTTTCAAGAACTTAGCCGCATGTATTTTTACTAGTTGTTCTTAAAGACTGACCTGACACACAGTTGATGAAGAGAAGCTAGATGGCGAGGAAATCCATCAGATTGTTTTGAAAGGCATGTGCTAGCCTTTGCATTTTAGTTATGTGCCAGACATCTTTCAGAGCCAGGTGCTGAAGGCTGGGATTAGTGGGCATTTTCAGCCTCTTACACTGAGCGTACCAGAGCCAAAAATAACATTCTCAGCAGATTTTCAGGTTTCTCATCTGTCAAATCTGGGTTATGTCTGCTATTACCTCCTGTATCTGAAACATGGCATGTCTGGACTAGCAATAATATTTTTTTGGTTACTGTAATAATTGTGTCCCAGAAGGCCTGTGACTTAASAGAAAACCTGTATTTCTTCCTTGTTTTCTCACGAAGTCCTTTCTTGTGGGCCACTCTTTGTCAATCTTAGGATAACTGCATTTCTTTGATAGGCACCATACTTATGAGACAGCTTTAACAGGTGACGGCCRATACTGTTTTCTATTTTACCTCCTTGTACAATACAATCAAACTTTTGCTCCCCAAATCCAATAGTATATAGCCCTAATGTATAAAGTATATAAATTTTCAACATATTTTTCTCCAGTGCATAACTGGTTTACTCCTTCTTTTTCTAAGTTTTCTTAATAAAATAGATTCTAAGCTGAAAAGCATAGGTTATGATTTATCATATTTTTCTCTGTTTAACTTGCCATTGATTAAGGCCTAAACTGAAAATACCTGAGCTGATAAAATCACAAATGGATGAATTCATATCCATTTYATTGTATCACAGGTCTTTTTCTTTATACAACAGATTAAGTTCTAAACAGTATGTCCTTTGAATTATGATAATAACAATGTAATCCAATGTCATTCTTTACTTTCCTCATGTAATTTCACAGCTTCAAGTGGTATTTGTAACATGTGCTTTTAAAACAAAAACTCTTAAACCAGATAATTCTTTTCTTTCTTATAACATAGGTTTTGGTTCCAAAATAGAAAACATCATCAAAAAGTAGTAATATTCAGTAATATACCAAGCATAATGATGCCACTATAGCTGGTATTTAATACTGTCATTTTACTACAGTATTTACTTTGAGGATTTCTGTTGGTCAGGAAGACAAATATACCTTCCTTGTATCTTTAGTGCAACATTCGGTTCCGCTTGTAAATAGGGGCAGAATGTAAATAGTTCAGAGAATGTTCCTCTATAAGTTCTCATGAAAAAACAAAACAAAGCAAAAAGACCTTTGATTTCAAAGCTGCTAAATATGGCAGAAGTTTAGTAAAAATATCAGAGTAAACTTACAGCTCTCCTAACTATACAATAAGAATGGCCATGACCCCTACGCAAATGGTCCTGGGTGTAGACAGCAATTTAACATTTGTGTGTTGGGCAGAGGGCAGCCTGAAGCCCAGGGAACTTGCTCCCTGTTCTGCAGTGAATGCAGGAGAAGGTCTATCTGCACTTCTCGGTGAAAAATACATCCAGATTCACCTACTAGAGCTCCCCTTCCCCCAATTTCCTCCTGTGGATTTTTCTGCAGACTTTTATTTAATTTTTTGCTTTACAGAAATTATTATAAAGCAGCTACAAGATAAGCTGCCTATTTCTCCGGCTTACTGCGGGGGGATTTGAGAAAACGATCCAAAAATCATGTTTGTAAACCAGTCTCAAATTATAATGTAAGGAATTCTGTTGTATTAAACATAAAATTAAATTTCAGTTTGTAATGCATAGTTAATCTTATACTTGTTTTTCTAAGCAGAATCACAAAAAACCTGCAGAACCTCAGAACTGAATTCTGTGACAAAGCATTTCCTCATCCTTCTTTGCCTTTTCTAATTGTTATAATTCTTCACTCCATATTACTGTGAACAGCCTGCTTCTAGATCAGCAAAATTCATTCTTGACTGTAGCACACCAAGGCATGCCTGTACAGAAATAATCCAAATTGTACAAAGCAGGCAATAGAGTCATTTGTTTAATACATAGTTTTTAAAAGAAAATAGATGCAACGCAAGAATTTCTCCTCCTGCTTCTGTAGAAGCCAGTATTTCATTCAGTGCATGACTGATTCTGTTTCTTTGTTGCTCACATTGCTTATGGATCATGCGCCACAGGTTTCCTCTAAAAATCTAAAATAGGGAAAGTTTAGCAATTTAGAGATGATTAATGCTTGATGGGTGGTGAGAGACAAGCATTCATGTCTTCCTTTTAGGAAGTATGGTGGACAGACCCACAGCTTATGTGAATGAGGAAGATCCACTGAGGTGAATGGAGCTGGGCTGATTCACAGTAGCTGGGAATCTAGACTCATGTCTTCACTRCAGCTGCCCTTACGTGGGCAAATCCCAACGGTGCCAATTGACTTCACTGGGAATGCTGAAGGAAGTCCAAAAAATAAGGTACATTCTTGTTATTTTAGAGAGTTTCTAATGCATGTTTTTCTCTTATTCCTCTTTCATTGTTGCCTCTTTCATCCTAAACTCCTCAGTTTTATCTTGTGCTTCTAGCTAGTTCACATGGCCGTACATGACTGGCATCAGCCAGAAGTGCTGGTGACAGATAGGAACTAAAATATCTGCATTGATAGGAATAAACATCTCTCTAAACAATGTTTCCTAAAGAAACCATCCGTGCAGGATTTTCAGACCTGGGTCTCAGATGTGAAGGGCTATGTAAATATCTCCCTAGACAAATAGTAGCTAAAAATTGATTTTGGCTTGCCATATATTTACTAATAGTCATCACATTCAGCAGACTACTTGGTTCACCCTCRTCTAGCACAGCACACGTGTATGTATATGCCTTAATTTGGTTGGCATAACAAATAGCAGAATAGCTCAGAGGGCTGGACAGCGGCGATCATGTTCCAGGGCACTACAGCCTGTCTGGGATTATCAAAAGATTGGTTGTCAAAAGGGATGTGAGAAACAAAAGAAAAAAAGCATATTATATTAAAAAATAAATAAATAAATAAATTGAACCAACAACATTCATCACAGTTTTGTAAGCCCTTTCTGTGTGGTATGCAATATAGGTACTGAAAGAAAGTAATTTACACTGTTTTAACATACTGAAAGGTTAAAAGATTGTATGCGAAGTAAGTGAAACTACTGTTGTCCCTGTATTGTTAGAGATGAAGGAAAGTAACTTATGTTTCCACAGCAACCACAACTGTATGTTGCATTCACGCAGTTAGAAATTAAAAGTAGCATAATAACATTCATAAGCACATGCAATATATCCAAGTAAAAGTCGAGGGAATGATACAWTTTTATTTCCTTTGTTAAAATCAAAATATTACATTAACACTGGGTTTGATTGGGGTTTTGGTTGGCAGTAGACAGTGGTTTGCATCAGTATATTAATAAAATAGTAAATTTTATATAAGTTAAAATAGTATTTCCATCTCTAAGTCTTAATGAAGTGAGTAAAACTAAGTTCTGTGATTTATGATACCACCACAAACTTGCAATGAAATCACAGACCCGTAAGATTCTCTTAAAACATACTCTATTCCTTGCATGGCTTATTTTTCTAGTGTTACTCTCATATGATGATTTACTGAACTATGATCAGAATTTTAGTTTCATTAATATAATTGTACACATGAGAATATACTAAAGGAAAGCAGAATAATTATTTCAGAAGTCTTATTTAAATTATTTCTTTGTTATGATTAACATACAATTTATTATACTCAGATTACTAGCTATTACTATATAATCTCGCCTTTTATCTTTCAAGGCTCTTTGGTGAAAACTTTGCTATTTTAATATTATGTGGAGACATAAGAAATGGAACTTTCCCATATAAAACATATTCCACATTATCTACCTAGACATTATTTAATTCTACCTTCAAAAGAACGGACTAGCTATGAATCATTATGGTGTTATTCCATGCACTCTGGGGACATTCTGTACAGTATGAACAGGCTTTGGAACAGCCCTGGCAAATTCCCTTAAGTTAAAAAAAAGAAACAAAAAAAAGTCTGACTATTAGTCCTTTAAAATTTGTTTTAAGAATGGCTTATTGTCCAGTCTTCCAAAGGTGAAAAATCTGGGAGAAACTAGATGATAGTGTATCTTTGCATTGTAGCTCACTGGTTCTCCTGCTCCAATTCATTTTAGGCAAATCAATTTATTTAAATAGTGATTTAAATAAGAGAAAAATGTTGAATTGACAGTATCAAAAACTGTTTCACAAAAAGATCACATTTTTATATCTCAGGTTGGATATTTGACTTTAAATTGTTTAAATTATGCTCTCTGAAGAGTACAGAAGTCCCTCTTAGGCCATTCTGTCATGTTGTCTTGCTTTGTCATTGCTTCATGTGTTACTATTTATTAATGTAAAATTTTGTTTGCTATTTCTGTGAAATGACTGACTGCTAATGATATCCAACATTTGTGATCACTTAGCCCTAAATGTTGCTTTATATATATACACACACACACACGCACAGACATATATAGATATGCATGTAGTATCTGTGTGAGTGTGTATGCGCATATGTATTTGTGTTTGTGTATATATATCAACACACACAYACATGCTTGATATACACTATACCTGACCAAAAAAATCGACATATTAAAATTAACTGGATGGATGAGAACTGTGGGAAATGACATTCGTTAGTTGCTTTGTCAGAGGAAGGGTAGATACAATATATTGATAAACCAATAATAACTAAGAGACTGTGTTGTTTGTAAAGTCAATTCTGTGCTATAACTATTTGTTAAACCAATTTATTACATGCAATTTACCAAATAATCTCTGATGTGTGGACTGATCCAATTCTACCTCAATTATAGAGAGCTCAAAGATGTTTAGATATATAACATATCATAGTTCATCTGGGTTATATTCACCTTATTGACTGATGCCCGAAGAACAGAGTAAATTGTGGGGAGATTATGGTGAAATTTTGTGAACCACCTAAAAGAGAGAGCTCAAAGTCCTAATAATCTGCTTATCTGATTTGACAGTCACGAGAGCAGAAGAGAGATTTCAGAAGGAAGAGCTGAGCCCTAGACAGAGACAGAAGAGAGTCATTTGCTTGCAAGGAAGAATTGGTATGTTTGTTTATACGTTAGTCAAAATCATTTTGCATTTGCCAAACTTGTCCTGGGTCACAGCTATGTGACAGGCAAAATGATAAACTCTGCTATTAACACAAAGTACTTCATCATTTTGCATATCTTTTTTTCTTACTATGTATCTTTTAAGTATGAGACTGTCCAGTGGGTAAAAGTATTGAAAATACCTTATAAATAAATCCATAGCAAAAAGGATTTATCATTTTAAAAATATGTTGGTCTAAAAAAACAAATAGTTTATTATCTCCTGGATAACATCTCCTTGCAAAATAATTGAAATGAAAAAAACAGCACCATCAAATGCAGAGACTGTTATAATCCTCTTGATGTCATATGGATGGGGCCAAACTTCTATTGTGAAAAACCTCATGAAGTATTTTACACCAAAAAAGTCAAAAGGCTGTGATTTATAGAACAACATCATGGGGATGAAACAGGACTTTTTAGGAGTATTGTTATTTACAAAGGACCAACACTCGTTTTAAAGAAAAATTCTAATCAGAGCTTGTATCTATCCTAAGCCTTTTGCACTGAAATTGTATATAGATTTTTCCTCTAGCACCATCTGAAGTGATAAGACAGTTAGAAAAGTCCTATAAACTGTCATCTTCATTTCTAATACCTGTCTGCCTCTATAGTTTTTGGAACAAAATACATCTTGTTCCATTCTTACCAAGTTATTTTTGGTGGCATACCATATGTCAATTTGGACCATTTTTGGATATCCAACCTATTTCTGCTAATTGAAATAACTGGATATAAGAAATATGTGATCAGAAGTGTGAGGAAAAATGCATTACAAAGTGAATGGCAAATTACGCTCCTTTTAACCAGAATTAGCAAACAGGTCCCATATCCCTCCCCCCATCCTACCAGGCTCATTTGTCCATTCTTGTCCTTTGTTTCTAGAGAGAAGAAATCCTCACTCAGTTGGAGAAGTAATTGTGCTACTTCATAATACTCAAAAAAGACCTGGACTATGGCTGTTCCAAAYATCCAGGTACTTACTTACCATTGTCTTTGTTGTTACCTGAATGTCACACAAATCATGGGTTAAAAAAACCCAAATCTCAGAACAGCCAATCCAGCAGCCCACTGCTTGAGTCAATCTTTCTGTTACATTTTACTACCTCTGTTTTCATTCACTGATCTTGTTATATGATTTAAAATTTGAAAGGACCATAAAACTTACTGTTTTGTGCCAGAGCTTGAAGCAGACAGTCCAAACATCCCTCCAAGCTATCTGCCGTGCTGTCAGTGGCTGTTATCTTCAGCTTTTTCAAGGCATCACTTAGATTATCTGCTTGGTTAACACAAAGAAAAGAGAAATCAGTGTCCTCATCAATCTGGTAACAGCTTTATAGCCTCAAATGCACATAGTTACTGTAAAGTAAACATGACCCTATTTCAATGAAGAAGGAATCTATGTCTGTATTCTGAGGATATAAAAAGCCAAGAGTCAAAGGTTTTGGATGAAATTAAACTTTTCAAATTTAAATATATATTTATCATTCTTCATCTCAGAGGAGGATCCCAGGAGGCACTTTATGAAATGCCACTGAACAGCAATTTAGCCATCAATATTCTCTCAGCCTAGTTGGTTTAGAAAACCAGCAGCAGTATCTTTGCTTCCATCTTTCTATGTGGAAAAAATATATAATGAAAATGAGCACATCTTGCACTTTTTCATCAAGGGAAAGTAACTGAAAATGCCCTTTTCTGCATGCTCTGTAGGGTTCCATCTTGGCTACACATTCACAAAGCCCTAGTGCTAAGCTTACAGCTTTTTAAGTATTATGCCATTATCCACCATAATATTACAAGCACCACTGTTTATGTGAACCGTGTTACTCTTTATAGTCAACTGATCCATAAAAAATATAAAGAAATCTTCTAGAAATAGGAAAGTTCTGTTGTGGATTTCAGATGATAAAATAACCCTTCCCTCTTAAAAAAAAAAAAAAAAATCAAAACCATATAGTATAATTCTCAACAGATGCACATTTATTCTCCTAGAAGTTGGGGCAGTATGACTGCTGCCACTTCAAGTATTCTGTTTATTCACAAGCCGAGGTATAAGTGTTACCAGCTGCAGTGCAAGTCGCTGTTTTGCCCGCTGATGACTGGCCTCCCTCCGAGTGGACTATCCTTTAAAAAACATGAGTGCTGATACAGTTTCCATGCCAACTCTGTCAGTAAGCAGAAACTGTTACTCAAAACAAATAATGTTAAATAGTGTCTAGCCATCTACTGTTCCCCGGTGACTAATCAGAAAACCCTGACCCGAGCCCAGCGGTGCTGTAGATGCAGTTTCTTTGCCGGACGTCACTGGCACTTTCTGGGCCGGAAAGGCCGCCAGCGCAGCCTCAGGAGCTGTGCAGCGGTGGAGGAAGCCCCTCCGCGGGAGAGCTGGGAGCTGCTGGGCCAAGCCTCCTTCAAGCTACCTGCTGGCATGTGGGACGGTGCAAAGGGGCGCTGGCACGGCCAGGGCTTGCCTTGTGCTCCCTTTGTCTGCCTCTGAGGCACTGGTGGCTAACAGAAACTACCCCAACGGATACACGGCAGGCATACTACGAAGAGAGTGCTATCTCACTCCTCCTGGAGCTGCTCTGTCTCTCAGCCCTAGCTGTGGATTTTGTCCCATTTCTGTTTTTGATTAACATACCCTTTTGTAGCCCAATATCCTAGCTAGATAAAAGTATGACGCTTTATTTTTCAAATTCTCAGGATTTAGGTATGAAATTTGTCATGAAATAGGTTATTAGGCAGATAGTTTATTCCCATAATGTGCATGTTCCCAGCTACACTACAGACAAGAATAACATCGCTCTGAAATGCTGAGAGCCAGCAGCAGGCAGGCAACTCTGAGAGCGCCTTTGGGGCAGCTGCACAGGGTGCTGCCCCCAAGACTTCCAGGCTGCCTCCCTGGCACCTCTCCCCACTGGGCTGAGCTGTCACCTCATGGCACRAGCTAGCAAGAAAAGAAAAAGATTCATCACTTCCCCTGCCACTGACTTATGTTACTGTCTCGCAGGCTCGTTGCACTACACTTACTGAACTGCATTCAACCGACAATAGAGCCAAACAGGCGCTGCAGAATCATATTGCTTAAATACATATTTCAGGCAGTAACAATGGAATTTGTCAAAAGATACAGATGAAGGGTATCCAGTGACCAGCCCCAATAACTACAATTTAAGACTGCGTGTTCCACCTCCTCTTACTCTTTGTTCRCCCATCTTCCTCCCATGTTCCTCTCTTGAGCTTGCATTTCATGTGGCTCTAACTCTCTTTCATCCTACAGGCACTTCTTCTCATCTCCCTATATACTCACACACATAGCTTTGAAATTTCAGCAGTCAATTTACGACACAAGCACTAAACCTTCTAGGCAGACAAAAAACCAGGGGTCCCCACTATATTAAAAAAACTGGGGAAGAARAAAACACATAGGTAAGAAATGCACCTTCACACAAGTTTTCTGTGTAGTAGGGAGAGAGGCTATTGTTATCAGGGAACTCACCCAGACTGTATTTCTCTTTTATCGCCACTTCTACCTTGCATGTGCCCAATAAATCCCAAGCTTACACTTACAAGTTTATTTGCCTGTGCAAAGAGATGACTGCTCCATCTCTAATGTTTGCCATCCCTTCCTCTCCCTGCCACGGCAGACCCTGCTGCAGGAGTTGGGAAAGYCTCCCCAGCCCTTTGTCCTACTTCCCCTTTCTGCTCGCTGCCAYGTAGGTTTTTCTGGGGAGAGCCCACGATTTTAACACTCTAAGTTTCCATTTTTGGGGAATCTATTCTCTCCCCTGAGCAGCTGCACAGATTTCTTCTGCCACTGTTTGTAGTTTCCACAAATGCTGTGAGGTGAAACCAACCATGGTGCCTGCCAGACTCTCTGCTGTCCGCAGAGATCTGAATAATGAAAATGAATAATCAAAAATTTATTTAGGAAACAAAGTCAAAATCATTATTTTGTTTGGAACATTAAAGTAACTCTGAATAGTTATTGTGACAGTGCTGGATTTTATCTGCAAGCTTGGAAGGAGTACTGTATCAGTCATGCTTAGGTCATGTTCAAAAAGTTAGTTTTACATCTATGTCAATTAATCAGATTTTACAAGAACCCAGAAAATGCAGAATTTAGCAACACACATCTAAGAGAAGCTCTTATTTACCGTGAGGGTATACAGAGTCAGACAGTCTAATGAAGAATTTCTGTGTAATAATACAAACACACCTTTATTACTTCCCCATCTCCTATAAAAGTACTACTTTTACTGCAAAGTGACACAATAACAGATTTTGACTTTTGTTCCTATGGTATAAATTGTGAATAATTAAATCAAATATGTCACAGAGATCAGAATCTGGATCTTTTTTAACTGAGCTCAGAACAACTGGCAACTGATAGAAAAACCATGCACAACTGTGAATTAACCTACTCATGAACAACTTAAAGGAGAAAAGCCATCGCTGGGTGGAATGGAAAAACAATCTCTCACAAGAGAAATATTTTAACAGCACACAAATTCCGTATCATTCATGTGAGAAAGCAGTGATGTATTCATGTCCCAGATAGCAGGAATGCTCCAAAAATAATTGATGTACCGTAGAAACATTGTTCTTTATTGGTTAGAAGCATCCATAGTATATACTTGAAAATATATATTTTTTAACAATTGATCTACTATGTTGCAATGAAAGTCACATATTCAGTATTGGCACAGAGTAACAAGGAAAAAAACTTGCAATCCTATCCACGCCAAGATAGCTCAATTACAAAACATTTTGTCTTCCTTTGACAATATATTTGAGGCAGTCTCAATAACACTGTAAACTGTGCTGCAGGAAAGCAGGGAGTGCCTCCAGCAGTGCAGAGAGTAGCAAGAATCCTGTCTCGTGGCAAGTGTGGCTTAGACCCTCCACATCTCAAGGAATCTTTGCTTAAGAAGATCAAACAGATCGATCAGATTCATGGGTGGACAAAGAAGTCATGCATTTCGCAAATAATTCTGCAGTTTGTCACAGAGGCACAGGGAGAAATAAGTAGGCAACATTCTATTATTTTCTATTATTTGCTAAATAAAATCAAGCAACCATCTCATAATTAGCAGATCAAATGATAGAAAACTTTCCATCCTAAGTAGAATGGATAAAGAAAAAAGTCAGMCTTTTCATACACTAATGTAGGTCCTTTTTCATTCCCTCAAAAATATTCAGAATTTGGCATTTTCATCAACTTGCTCCTGMTAGAAGAAAAGATAGCAGGCTCATTGGTCAATAAACAAACATAAAATCTAGGTAATTAAGTATGAATACAACAATGCATTAAAGGAAGGAAGCAAGCAATAAAAGCAAACCATTCAAATGCAGTGAGAAATTTCATGCATCATAGAAATATTTTCCTTGAAAGGCAAAATACTGTGAACTATTGATAGATAATGAAGTACAAAGCCTCTAGCAATAAGGCAATATTGTTCTTCATGAATACTCATCTACCTGAAAAAAAATTATGAGGGGAAAACATCATCTCTGCTCATTTCTTTCATATAGTTGAAAAAATCAATGAGAAAGAGACAATTACCATACATTTTAAGGTTTCCATAATGGCRCTAATAAGACAGTGTATGTATGTTATGCATAATGATGCATTTTGGGCAAAATTTTCAGATGCAACTATCTAAATATTTTAATCCCCAGGACAAGCAGTTCAATTTTCCATGATACTGAGCATATGCACATCCTACTGACATACCTGGACACATAACCCTAACTTTTAGACGCACGCTTCAAAAATCGATGGACACTGGCATGCCCCATGACTTTTAAAATGTCTTATCTAGCTATGTTGCAATATGAGCAAAATTGCTTTCTACTAAATATGATTAGATACTCTTAAAATAATGCACAGAAATGAAATTAGAAACCATATGCATAAAGTATAAGTGATTTTAAAATATATGATACAATAGTATTTGATTTTCTAACTAACCTACGACTCTAAACTTACTGCACCTTGAGATTGATTCCTTCTGCTGTGCAAATAAACAGCAGCAGGAATTTGGTAAGAACAGACCTGTGGGGACAATGTCAGAAGGCTGCAGTTGCAGAGGAAAGAAGTACCCAATTTGCTAACTTTGTCTCTTTCTGCCAAAGCCAGGACTACCTCCCTTTCCAAATAGCGTTAATGCCTCAAAAGACATCATCTTTACTTCTGAAATCTCAGAAACATGCAAATACATATTGAACAGAATTGGGGAGGGGGGGTGCCCTTCTGAAAAGAACAAAACATGTAGATCGTACAGTCTGTGATGACACTGACAGGGATATTTGGAGAGAAAGGACTGCAGTGTTCCCACCATACAATTATGCAAGGCTTCCTGATTCCTGCAGTTTCACAGCTGCCTTGAACCTGTCATTTCAGGAAGAAGCTGCAGATGCTTTTCTTCCAGGTACAAAAACTCTGTTATTTTCTTGTGATCATCTGTCTGTCCGCCTGCCTTGCTTACCTTCTCCACTCTTCCTCTCTTTCTGTACAAGCTGTTTTCAGCAGGCTTGTTATTGCACAGGCTGACAGGATTCTCAGAGATAAAAACCCATGGGATAAAACCAATGTAAGGAGTGTTTTTGATTGAGTGTCAGGGAAGTGTAAGTAAATTCTGTCAATATGTAAGACCATGTGAAAGCTTGCATCAGCAGGGATGATTTGAGGTGACAAGCTCAGGATGGTAAAGGTGGAAATAAGCCTAGTAGCGATAGTCGATTTCTATGGCAGAGGTGCTCAACAGTCTGCCATCAGGTGCTAAGTTTGTGAGGCCTCAAGCCAGAAGTTCAACAGAAGTATGAGCTACTTTGTGATGATACCAAGCCCAGGGAGACATTCTGTCAGTCGTACTTACACTGGGCTTCCAGGATTGCTTTCCAAATAATTAATTCTCTGATCTGGACATAAAGCCCTGAATCTCACAGACTTTTATTCCATATATCCTAATGATAAAACCTGGTAAGTCAGGAAGTGGAGTCTGGCAAGAGCTGTCAGATATAACTGTTTGGCCCACTCCACCTACTGTTGTATTCTGCTTTCCCTGATACATATTCCTGCTCAAGTACTCATAAAAAAAGGAGTGGTATAAATTCCGTAGTAACTCGCACCGCTTTTGGTGGCACGGCATTACTGTCACCTTCTGCAAACTCCTGCTACCTCTTGTACTGGCATTTTTACAGGGAAAAATAGTTGCAAAGTGAGGACCATAAGTGAACACTCTTATATTCCATTTCATTTCACTGTACCTTTTTTCCCCTGAAAGCTTTTCTGTGAGTTATTCCCGTTTTCAATCACTAATTTATTTTATGCTGATAAATTGTTCTTTCATCTCATAAAATCTGGTAGTAGATCATCCTTGTTCAGGGTCATGGCCACAGAAATGCTGAATCTGCTACATATGCTTTTACAAAGTAGCCATGAGTGTATCTAGGGTTGCAGCTTTTTTATACAAGAACCAACTTGCTAATTTTACCTTGAGTTTGCAGCATTTTCATCCAAACCAGAGAGAAAGTCAAGGTACACAAAAAAAGCCATTTTTAACACTGAAATTTTTAAAATGATTTAGAATATTTTAGCTGAGTATTTAGATGGATAGTTTTTCTCTGTAGAGCTTATTCTTACATATTTTGTAATCTTTTTTCCAGGATAGCTATTTAAAAAGATTAAAGAAATACTCTGTTGGAACATATCATTAACATATTCTGTATCTTTGATTGACACCCAGTATACTGTTGTGGTTACAGGGACCAATCTATCGATGGTGGCTATATTACTTTCAGAGCCTTTTGTAACTGAGTCCCTTTACTGCCTCTTAGGACACAGTGAGACATTAAATTAAGCAGTGGGAATGATGTCACTTTTATGGGTCTTTTTGTGTTACAATGCCTTAAAAATATCTTAAAAATGTAAATATGTATGTCTATATGGTATGAAAGAAACCACTGGGGAAATATATTGTATATCCAGTGCAAGTTAACCACCATTCTGGTATCTGGGGAAAAATGTTTAAAGGACTAGACTTCAACAGTACTTAATTTTGTGTGCAGACTTTAACTTCCTAGAATTTCTGTACAAGCTAAATTATATGGAAAACCCACCACTGAATCACCACAGCTGTTTTTTGACTAGAAGTGTATCTCTGAGGTTATATTACTCAAGAATATAGGAACTGACACACAGCTCGGACACTTAAATCATCTTGGGCAGCATCCAGCCTCCTAGGCCATCCTTAGCCCATGCTGTTAGCTTCCTTCTGATACCYGTGTTTCTACTTGAATGCAGACCCCAGGCCACCAGCAGAGCACCCTATGCGCACTGATATTTAGTGGTGCCCGAGGTGCCCTGGGACATGACACCTACACGGCAAGCTGCTGCCCCGGCCATGCCCTGCAGAATTTGTTTGCTCCTCAAGCTGGCTGCTTGAAGAGCAGGCATACTTGCCTGAATTACTTTTTGGAGCAGAAGGCCCAACAGCTGGCAAGGCCTGTAGCATGCCTTTGATCTCTAATGCTTCTGGTGTCTAGGGATCCCGGATGACCCTGCCCTAAAGAAAGTGTAGAAGACTGGCCCAAAATTAGCAAACCCACTGGCTCCCAGGCCATTGCATAAGCTGGCAGGAATGAACAGGATTCCTTCTTGAATCCAAATAAGGAAGAGCTAACACTCTTCCTCCTGGATACTTTGTCAAAAGATACTAAACTGCAAATGACAAACCGTTTATTTACCTAGACATGCAAAATACCCCAAATATACAGTTTTTATCTAGGACAAAACAACTTTGCTCTGTCCTCAAGTTTAGGCCATTGCCAGCAAATACCCACTCACCCAGCAGCTGCCCTCAAGCACTCCCAAGTGTACAGTGTCAAGCCACCAAAATCCCTCATTAGAAATAACTCTTTTCTTAGCCCAGCCAGGAGATTTTGAATCTTGGCACCTGATCTGGAGGAAGACACATGCTGTCAGAGGCTGGGGTAAAGAATTCACTTATGAGAGGTAATGCCAGGAGGAAGTTAGCTGGTTACTGTCTCCTAAAGAAACCAAAAGTGACAGTGCTTATATAACAGCAGAGAAAAGTCCAGTGTCATTTAATGGATTCCCACAGCACTTTACCTTTGGAGGAATGACACATGGGCAGGCCTGTTTGTGAGTGGGTCCTTATGAATGCTGCATTTCACATGCTGCCAGGACATAGCTTGAACAACCCAGATGTGAACCATGCCTGGTACAGACTGGATTAGCCACTGCCTGGTAGAGACAGGATATGGATCTCTAAGGGCTATGTGAACCTGTGTTCCGTCTTGCTTCTCTGCAACATAAGGGCACTGCAGGGCAGAGCTGGGAGATGGAGATGCTGGCCAGCAAAGCAAGACCTAATGGGCCTCTTTGTTACTGGGCTCTGTTGTGCCCAGCTGCTAGGGAGATTTAGGTCACCTGTCAACTAGACTCTGTTCTGCAGATGCTGTTCAGTCAGCAGCATCGCAGGAGGATCTCCAGGCACAGAGAAACATACCTCAGGAGCCAACAAACAGGCACAGGTGCTACCGCCGCGTTGGCTAGAGCTGCAGGTGGCGCTCTTTGCTTAGCATCGTTTGAGTGAGACGCTTTTGGCTGCAGTGGCGCTCTTGTACTCAACCCTTCCAAGTGGCAGTCTGGCACGGGATTCCTCTCTGCTCCTCGGGGATCTCCCCTCTGTGGGTTACGCCACTGGTGGAATGGGCAGGTCAAAAAAAAAGAAGACTCTCTTCCCTCGAGTCTGTGTAGCGACGCAGCAGGTCTAAAGGCACGAGGGTGTAGCACAAGCCGGGGCGATGCTGACTGTGCTGCGCTGCCCTGGAAGTTGAGTGCAGGCTGCCTGCGGCTCTCCCAGGCACGAGGGTGCCTGAACTGCCTGAGGATGCACAACGAGGAGCTGCGCGGAGGGCAGAGCAGACCAAATGCTCTGTGGCAGTTCAAAAGTCAAGAACTATGCTCGGCAAGGAACAGGAAATAAAATGGAAAACCTGTAAAATTATCACAGTGCGCCTACAACTCAAATACTAGATGCAGCTCCAGGCACCCCACATTGTAAATGACACCSTGCAGAACTAGAATAGGCTTAGATATGGCTGAGCAAAGGTAAGGAGAATCTGCTCTTCAAGGAGTAGTTAAGTAGGCAAGGACTCTTCACCTTAAAAAAGAGATGACTGCGGAGAAGAGAAGACTGCGATATATGGAATCATGCTAAGATGATGAAAAGAGAACTACTATTTACTATTACTCCTAACACAAGAACTAGAATACCAAAATGAAATTATCAAGCAACAAACTTGAACAGAAGAAAGTATTTTTTTCACACCACATATTAAACAAACTATGGAACTGTTAAGAAGCTGAAACTATAAATGGTTTCATTAATGAATTAGAAAAAATTTATGAGAAAAAAAAGTCCATGCATGGCTCTTAATACTAAGATATACATAAAACTGCTAACACAGAAAGTTCTGAAACAGCAGATTACTGGAAGCTGGGAAGATACCACTCTGCACTTGTCCTGTCCTTACAGTGTCTTCCTAAACATCTGTTACTGGTCATTCACTGTCAGAAACAGGACAAGTTGGGTGCAATGACTTTTGGTAGGACCCACTGGCTATAGGTGGGCTGAATGGCATTGGCACTGGCATGTTGTGGATCAGTGCCCAGGTTTAGCATGAAAAGAAGGTGGCTGCACACATCTCGCCAGATGGGACTTTACTGGGCCAGCTGTTTGGACTCGGCCACTTGGAGAAGATTTGGGATCCTGCAGTTTAGTCACAGCCAGTAAGGTAATTCTTGTGTTCTCAACTGCGGCTTTGGTACTAGATAGGTCCGGAGGCTGACCAGGGTCCTAGACAACGTTAGCGCTTAAATCCATGAATCCAGACTTCTTTATCAGGGAGGATCTTTTTTTTTTTTAAAAAAAGAAATCCTGCTTGTTTGTCTTTGTCCTACCATGTTCATGAATGTCGGTTAAAATACTTTGCAATTAATTTTACTAGTTCTAAGAAAATGCTGATAGATTTTTAATTGCAGGGTTCCTGCTGCAACCTGTTTTTAACTTAGGTACATTTGCTCTATTTTTCTAGCATAGTAGCTAATTTTAATGAGATTGCCTATTTTTGTTAACAGTTCAGCCACTTCATTCTTAAACACTTTTTGAATCTTAAGATATATACCATCTGGTCCTAGAGACTTGTTACTCTTTCATTTATCCATTTGCTTCAGCATCTGTTCTTCCGACACCTCAATCTCTCATAAAGCTTCATTTTTATTACCTGAAAATACTGATATTCTATGGCTTACTGCCACCTGAGCAGTAAGCTACTCAGTTATTTTTGGTAATTAACAGGTCAGGCCATACATGCTAACAACTACTTAGTTTGTATTCAAAATCAGGATAGAAACCTAAACTAGACAGCACCAGCCAGCATTCAGTTCACTTGGAATCTATTACTAGTGCAGAATTTTCATTTTGCTACAGYCTGGTTTGGGTTAATTTTAAGTAAAAAGGATTATTTTTCTACTTCTGAACTCCCCCAATAACATGCCCCAAAAGATGCAAGAAACACACACCTTTGCAAGTATAATTAAAAGGGTCAACCCTAAAGATAACCAGAGGCAGAGATTAGTTGTCTTTTTTCTTTCTTTGCCCTTGAGAGTAACTGGAGATCTTTGAAAATAATTTTGTATATTATTTTTATTGTAGTCACAGATAAACAATAGATATTAATACAAATGTATTTACACTACTGCAAGCCATATTGATCTGTAGCTCCTGTAATTATTTTTATATGCTAATTTTATATATGCTAATTATTTTTATGTGCTATATTTTTATATGCAAAGGCTAGATTGCAAGAAYGACATTTCAGAAGATTTTCTTGGAAGATTTTGTTCCTTCCCTAGGAGAATGTGATACAGATTTAGAGATCTTTGTATTTTATGATGAAACACTAAACATCTGGAACCATCTTAAGCCCCAAGAAACTGATCAAAATTCAATGAAATCAACAGAACACCTTTTACTGATTTTCAAGGTGTTTGAAAGCATGTCCTAAAAGGTCCTGTTTGAAACAGGTCCTAAAAGGACAATGAAGTAAGAATTTTTCATTAATAAAAAAGAAATATATTGTGTTTGATCAAGACAATCTGTACTGAATGAATTTTGCTTAAAAATCAGCTAATAATAGAAAAAATAATTATCTCAGCTAACAGAGATAGGGCTTTCAACTTATGGAAATATGTCTTTGGGGTAGTCYATTACTACAAATAGTAGATAAAATCATATACGAGTATTGTTTTTTTTTAAAAATTACATTTAATTGGCAGGGCATATTTTATTTTCATATATTTAATTTTTTGCAGGTGTCTGATCTACACTAACAAAACCCTGGAGACCTGAAGGGCATAAACAGAAAATACTAATTAGGACTTCTGATAGACAAAAGGTCTTTTAAATTGCTCGTTGGGTCCTTAGCAAGCAAGAAACATAACATCATCTACAATCAAACTCAATCCACTGTGGTGGGGAAATGCTCCACTGTAAAACAGGTAATCAAGCAGGTAAGACATGTTTTATCCTACGTGATGTGCTGTATCAAAGTTAGTCAACGTTTCAGAGTAAAAAGGTTTGGGAGCAGAATAGAAGAAAAAATACCTTATTGRCTCTACCTTAAGTAATACATATTTTTCTTTTGTGTCCTCTCAGAATCTTATTACGACTCTTTTAAGAAATATATTAATTCCATAAACTCATGCATATCATAGTTCTGGGTTCATCATTTCTTCAGAGTCACCCTACTGAATAGGAGATATTATTCTGCCCCACTCTTTTTTTTTAAGACAATCTTTAAGTGATTTCTCTCCCTAGAGGACTACTCAGTGTCCTTGCATTTCTGGAAAGCAGCACCACAATTCTGAATATAGAGGAAAACAAAGTTCAGTGCAGCAATTTCTCCATAGGTGGAAACAGGTGAAGGCAGGGCAGGGAACCTGCACTGTGTCTTTACATAATAGAAATGTCCTTTGACACTTCAGCTACTGCCAGCAATAACACAGAAGGAGAAGCTGCTAAGCAGTCAAAAGACTAGCTTTTAGCATCTCTACAGTGTGAGTATTTCTCATCTGCCCACTTAGATCACCCAGGGTCGCTAAAACTCTTCCAAAGAAATCTGTAGAGGTAATGTAGCAGGGAGGTAGCAATCTTCCTACTCTATTTACATGAAAAAAGTACCATCTCATCTTCCAGGTGAAGAGATTGCATCATCATTAGAAATAGCAGCTCAGGCACAGATGTAGTATGTTGAAAAACAAAACAGAACTGCAAAATGTATATAAAAACCTAAGCCTTGGAACAGCAAGTCCTGTTAAAATTCTATGTTTTTATATCTTGAGAATATAGGTAATGCTGGAGACAAATACCTGTGCATCAAGGTGTACATGGATTTTTCTTATTTTGTGTGAGTGCTACCAAAAACCCAATGTTACTTAACAGATAAAAAGTTCTCACATAGACAGATTCTGTCAAAATTTATGCTGTAATCTATGCCATGCAGAAACACCAAAGCCAGGGGGCACTGCTGTCTCTGAACAACTGCATTGAAGAGAAGAAAAAGGGGGAAAAACAGGTCAGGATTTGAAAACATGCTGTGAAGTGCGCCATGGAGTATGATGGGTGTTATGCTCCTTCCTCCTCCTGCCTTCCACAGGTCCGACCTGCGACAAGATAACACATGATGGCTCACGCAAAGTATGCTTGGGAGATGAAGCTCAGGCTGGAGGTGCTCTTCCTTCCAGCACTGCTGGTCTCCACATCAGTCCCCGCTGCAGGATAAGACAGTGGCCACCTTGCAGTAAGTAGGGCTTTTGCAGGATTTAATAGGCTGCAGATGAACTGGCTTTACGAAAGTAAATAACCAGCTGGTCACTGTATGTAGCCACAGCACTCTGCTCACAAAAGACAAGAGCCTCTTTCTGCTGTCACCTTGATTCTGGCTTTTTAGCTTGAGTTATGGAAATTAATCTTTTCCACACCAGCTCCCAGAATAGTTAAAATGATGCAATTCCCATGCTGTCAATTATCACAATTTTATCATGTATTAGCTGGTATTTCTCCAAAGGCATTGCTTCCAGGGAGTCTCATAAATACCTGAGACTATCAGGTTTCATTTCTCAAGAGACATATTTTAGCTCTCAGGTTTGGAAGAAAAAAAACTTGAAAACATAAACTAGATGCAAAAACGTAACCAGAAAGAACCCAAAGGCCAGTCCTTTAAAAATAATGGCTTTTTTAAGCCAATCTCAGTGATTTTTTAGGTTTCACTCATAATTTGGCATTCTCAAGTTCACTTGTGGGCACAGTTATACAGGTACTTACCACAGTTTACTTAAGCATTGCTTAGATTTGAACAAATACAACCATTACGTATGTAATCCCCCAAATAACTAAAACACCTATCTGTGTGAAAAAATTACATGTAGGCCAAGCCATGACACTGCCATAATTCCTTTCTCCTACAGATAGAAGTATATACACACACAGATACATATATTTACACACAGACATATATTATATATACATATATTACTGCAAATAAAAAACTATTAAAAGAGTGATACTAAAGTTGCAAAGTCAAGTAATAAAGTGATAGAAAGTTCTAGAATTCAAGCAACCTTCATGGCTTTAATTTGGCCCTGTAAAATATTTGCCATACAATACCTTGTTTAAATACAYGATGAATACCATTTTTTACAAGGGACCCTTATCTCTTTCAGGATAAATGCTCAAAGAACAGCTACTTAACATTTTATCTTATCCTCCTTGTCCGCATGTGGTTCCAGCCTCGTTTACCAAACGCTATTCAAAAACCCTGCCCTGAAAGAAGAGTTGCTAGTTTCCTCATTGCCTATTATGACATTAGTATCATTACATTGTATCTTAGTATTTCAAAAGTATGAATGTGCTTATTTTCACACCATATTTATAAGGTAAGGCAGAATCGATATACCATTTGAGAGATGGGGGATCTAAAGCATAGAAAAAYTAAAGTCAAAAGTATTTGTCTGATAATTCAGGGTTTCTAATCTGAGATATCTCCTGCTTTTTATGTTCCAGAGCACTTTATATTCTAGATGCTTTTGCAGTCTTCAGATTCAGATACGAATTATGCTCAGCACTTTAATAAAACAGACCACAACACATCAAGGTAGGTTTCAAGAAAACAGGAGATGTGATGGGAGATTACCAGGGATATATTTGGTTGAAAAAAGTTGCCTACCGTATTTTCCGACAGTAACTCTGTGTCATGGGTGGTGGTGGTGGTGGGGATTTTCCAATTCATTGTGGAAACATTCAACTGTTAATTGTGAGACCAATTCTTCTCTGTACATGGCCCCCCAACCTCATTTACAACACAGTTTCCAAGTACTGCAACCTAGGAGGCAGGGGTCCCTAACTTAACAGGTCTCCTTCACCAGATCGCCCTGGATTTTACTATCCTATGCACAGAATGAGAAAAATTCTATGGGGGAAAAACAACAGGACCGAAACAGTGTCTTAAATTATTACCAATACTTCAGACCACTGTCCAAACCTGTTTCTTGCTAATGCTAAAACGGAAAAACGCCAAGGRAATGAGAATAGACAGCCTAAGGCAGGCACTCAGCATAGAATATAGCTTATCCGGAAGAGTCAAGTTCAGCAATAAGTTTAAATGACTGAAACAGTATCTTGTAAATAAAGGGGCAGCCTTAATAACAATCAGTGCTGCCATTTCCTTTAAAGCCCACCAATACATTATAAACAGAGAACCACACGGAGCAGAAGTACAGAAAAGAAAAGCTTGTGTGTATATACACACAACTAGCAGGGCTTGCTCTTCTTTACTGGCTCTTTTCTTCACTTGTGTTTGCATGTTTGCTGTTTTATTTTGTTCCTTTCTCCTTTTTATTTCCCCTTCTCATCTGACCCCCAAGATGCTTTCTGCCTGAAGCATTTTTAATCTAAGAAGCAAGAGAGACTTCATCAAGTCAATAAAATAGCAAGAACAGAGAACAGGTGATAGAAAACAAACAACAGAAGAAAAATCATCTACAAAAATAGTACAGTCTAGAAATAAGACATTTATACTGTGTTAGGTTCTCTCTCAGTTCAGTCTTTTCTTTCGGATGCTCTTCACCTATGCTACTGCATGTAACCTTTCCTGAGCTTCTCTACTCGGAAAGTTTTGATCCTAATGTGACTCAAATTAACTGACTCAGCTGGTAAATGCTAATCTAGGCTTCACACAAACAATAAGAGGAAAGCTTTTTTTAAGAAAGTTTTTGAAATTTCCTTTAAATTATTTTCCTTACATATTAGGACATACACTGATTATTTTTCCTTGTATAACTTAATTGGGCTCCCAATTCCCTATACCTTTTCCAAGTTCTTTACAACCAAAGTGAAAATATGGCTTGTTAAACAACAAAATAACCCACATGTAATACCAGAAGTTGGGTTGAATGGACATTTATAGGATGCTACAATGCAGGACAATGATTTAGATTTCAAGTATACATTCCTAATCTACATAACACGGTTAATCTACTGTTTCTTTT
This sequence comes from Apteryx rowi, assembly GCF_003343035.1. Lineage (NCBI taxonomy): Eukaryota > Metazoa > Chordata > Aves > Apterygiformes > Apterygidae > Apteryx > Apteryx rowi. The sequence goes on along the minus strand of NW_020450738.1, from coordinate 146,271 downwards.
TTTTAAATGAACAAATATAATCTCTTTCCCCTTGTAACGATACTGGGCCCATCACCTTCTCCTGCATGAAAGCTATGAATAGAGATTTATTTCAGCTACATCTCTGTGAAGTTTCTTCACACAGATTATCTCAGAAATGTATTTGAGACTAATGGGCTCAGATTTGTCCATTACTAACGACTTCAAGGCCCAGCCCAAAAGCTGCCTTTTACAAGAGAATCTCCAAAATGCTCATACTAAAGCTTRCAAATCCTGCTACCTCTGCTGTGTCAGCTGCTCAGACTGGCTTTTTATCTTCCTCCAGTCTACCTAGAATCTTGCAAATTGCAAGACCTAAAAATAATACATTTGGGGTTAACTATGTGCTTTCTGATTTCCTTCCTTTTAGTTGTTGTACTCTGTTACCACAAAGGCAAGAAATTTGATTCTTTTTAAACGAAAACTCAGAGTCTTATGTTTAAAAGATTTCCAGAACTAGGGCTTTAATAATAATACAAAAATAAAAATAAAAAAATCAGGCAATACAAGGAGGAGAATAAAATGGTGAGGACTGGGAACAGTACTGAAGACAGTATTGCTGAGAAAAACTCTCAATGACTTCAATGAGCTCTGGAACTGGTCCTACATTATGCAAATAAGTATATGCAAATTATACAATATAACTATACACTACAATATCTGTCATAACTGTATTTATGCTATCAGTTTGAGTTATTGAACAAATATTGGATCTGATTCTGTTCAAAGCCCTTTGGCTCATAATTGACCAGCAACAGTGAGAATTTTGCCTGAACAAGACACCCAGGCTCAAAATTAGTATTGCTAGCTCTCATCATTGTATGCCATGTTGAGTGTTTTTCTTTAAACCCCAGATACTGTAATTGAGAAGACAGATGTTATGAAACAGTAATTCGTAACACAGCAAGTTTCTAGCTATCATGGGKTCCCTGAAAACCTTGCACGTGGAAAGGAAGCACTCAAAAGCCAGAGGGCAAACAAAGAGTCCACAGTGTGCCAGGGACTTTGCTTCTTTGCTTCTTAAGCTGTCTGGTTTGAAAGTCATCCTGTGATTTACCAGAGGCAGGGGAGATTTTCAGTTTTCAAATACTCCTTACTGATGACACAACCATGATGATGTCAGAAAATGAAGATTCACATAAATTCATGTGATGTGCTTATCAGAATCTTTAAAATGCTAGTCTGACATCACTACTGTCAGTGGTTATTGATGTCAGAAATCAAGGTCCGAGGTATTTATCTCATATAAAAATATAGCCTTTAAATCTGTTTATTGAAAGGTTTGTTTCTAAATTCTGAGGGTTACTTTCAACATGATCATTGCTTGTGGATATAAAAACACTTTTAAAAATTTCACTAACAAATTGTGATATTTAAATTACCATAAATGGCCAAAATTATAACATGAGAATTTACCTATTTTCTTTGCAAATTTGCTATCTTTTAATTGCCATCAGTTTCAGAAATTACAAAAAATTCTCATTTATCTTTTCTTACCTACCATACAGAAATGACGACCTTCAAAGCAGTCAACGTATTTGTATTAAGGGAAGAGATAGATGTGTAATTTTGCTTACTAGGAAAAAAGTATTAGCTTTCTGACACATTTTATAAAAGCTTTTTAAATATAGCAAGTAAAGAAACAAAATCACAGCCCTTGTCCTGTTGAGTGTTAATAAAATTCCATCTGGTCACTTAGGAGCTGTGCCAACATTACCACACAAAGAGCCTTTGAACTGTTTTAATGTTCAAGAGTCATTTGACAGCTTTTTATTTTCCCTTTTTTGTCAAATACGCACCTAATGATGTACAGATGGCTGGGTTCTAACAAGTTTACACACAAGTAAACTTGAAACTACCCTTGAAGGTAAACTGCTGAGTTTTTTCTTTGGGTGGTTGTTTGGGTTTTATGCATTTTTTCTAACATTTAGGATTGTTCAGTCTACTGCTGCTCCAATTTCCTTATTAGGCAAATAAAAAGTGAAAGTGAAAAWTTGGTTTATAGCTGTTTTAAAAATGCAAATGTAGTGAGAATCTGCTCAGCCAGCTCTAGGCCAATGGAATGGGACCAGGTACAAAGAGTTAAGGTCATGCTAGACAGCAAGTTAAGGAACTGTCAAGTGACAAAAATCTTCACTGGGGAAACAAGTCTCAAGAACCATTCTGAATGGTGAGAGATGTTTCAGCAACAGATGGGTACTATACTCAGTGTTTAAGTATATATTAAGTATATACCTCATAGTGCCAAAATCAGTAATAGATTTATTCTTTCATCATTGTGTTTAAGTATGTGTACTTAATAGAGAAAAATAAATTCCGCATTGTAATATGTATTCAAATTTACTGTGGAAAGACAAATTGGTTTGCCAAAAATGCATAAAAAAGGTCCTGATCAAACTTCAAAGTTAGCCCTGCTTGGAACAAAAGATTGGATTAGGTGACCTCTATGATCAGGTTGTATGTATCATAATTATGTAGCACTGAACTGCTTGGCCTGCTCTATAGCTTTTAATGCAAAACACCTAGTAAAATGATCAGAGTAATAGCTAAGTGGTAGAGGAGGATTCAACAAGTGTTGCAAGACTGGTAGAGGTAATCTATGCCATCCACTTCTGCATTATATAGAGTCAGAAGAGACAGGTAAAACAATACTCAGAGCTCCACCAGGCTCTCAGCTAGATCAGTTGTCCAGGGTGGGACAAAACTGCTATTTCATTTATAAGAGGAAATGTGGTTTAGTAACACACTCTCCTTTATTCTCTGCCTTCAACATCTTTTAACTGAATCAAGTAAAAATTCTGTAAATCAATGGGATTAATTTATATCTTAAATCTCTTTAGGACAAGCACCCAGAAGACAGATAAGGGCCTGATTCTGCAACTACTTATACGTGAGTAACTTTTTCATTTTTACTAGACTATTTTTGCAAATAATCTTCCAAATGTGCACAAACACTTGGAGGAACTAACCTCTAATGAGATGCTAAAGGGAATAAATCTGTAAAAATACAGACTACTGTCACTGTTGCTTTAAATTAATTTATGGGTGATAACGGAATGGAGTGTTGGAAAGGTTTTCAATAGAAAGATCTTAGCTTTGACAGTCTTTTCAACTCTTGGCTGCGGACTTAATTAAAACTAGCTATTCTGATCTTATTCAAAGTCATAACACATATGATTGGACCCAAAGAGCAATCTACTAGAGAAAATAAAACAGGCCAGAGCAATGGAAATATAGTGACTAATCTAGGAAAAGCTTTGAAGCTTTAAGAAAAGGTTATAAAAGACCTAATGATAGAGTATAATGATGTTTCTACACACGTTCCGTAATTATTCACTTAGTGCTACACTTTTAAAGATATCTAGGCACCTAAAGATGCAGATGTCACTGAAAATTAACAATTTAAGTGATCTACTTTGGTACTCCTGATCTCAAATATTAAATTTTTATCAATTAATGTCATTTCTTTGGTTCGCTACTGTTCTTTTGCATGTAATTATGGGATATAAATTGTTGTACCTGCCTGCAACTGCATACCATTCTATAAGGAAGTCTGAACCTTGAGCATCATTCTGAATAGTAAACCCTTTAAAAACCCTTAAAGCATCAACATTTATATTTCCCAGTCCTCTTCCAGGCTAAAAAAATTGTTTTGCTTGCTGGATTTTTAAGCAGCTGGTGTTCTCTGAAATTCAAGGTTGATCAGAGCACTCTAGCAAACCATTTTCCCCTGGTCCAGCTATTATTTCTCCACTGCAGTTGCTGTCATGGTGTCCTGTCCTGATACAGTTCCCTTAACACATTAGCTCTGCGAGAAACATCTCCCATGCCTCAAGCAGAGCATAAGACTACGGACATTCAGAGACTGAGGGCTCACACAAAGCACTTTGAGGAAATCTCAGCAGGGAGAGTAAATATTTATGTATATATATATATATTTTATATATATRTATGTTTATATATAAAAATAGAAAACTAAATAGCTATCATTGGAAGAAAAAAGCTTAAAACCAGATTAAAAATAAGTCATAAGTGAAACTAGTTTAACTGTTCCTAATTTAAAAGACTTGAGACGTTTTATTGCGCAGCAACACTCATGCAAACTCCWTTTTCCTTCTTGTCAACAAAATACATATCCTAAAATCAGTTAATCCACTACACTTGCCTCAGCAGTCGTCTTTTTGACTTTTTACTGAAATATGAAGTTTTCCCTCAAATTTTCTAACCCAGCAGCAGGTTTAGAGCTGCAGCCTCTGAGCCTCTAACACTGGTGGACTTTACAACGATGTCCCCAAATGGCCTTGGAACTGAAATCTTATTGGTGGTTTATGCTGCTCCCCAAAGAACTTTCACTGTCTGCTTTTCATTTGTTTTTTTAACTTTCCCCAAACTTACCAAAACCCACTACTATTAATTACAAGCTACATGCTAATTACAAACTATGTATGAAAACATTTAGCTCTGAAAAAACCCTGCTTGAACTTGACGAGTGTGTGCAAACAAGATTATAATGGAAATCACCCGCAATTTGTATTACTGTTTTGCTTTCAGTGAAAGTTTGTTATAACAATATAGATTGCAAATCTAGTATGTGATTCTAAAACCTTTTATTTACAAAATTCTTATGAATTAAAATTCATATGTTAGTAAGTACTTGTTTTCCTGCATTTTCCTACTAAGTTACTGAGCAAAAACATTTTTATCCCAAGAAAGAAAGAGAGGTGAAGACTAGTCTATAAGAATTGCTTTTCCTCCTGAAAACACTGTTGTTAAAACCTGTAATTCAAAAATTTCCTTTAATAACAGAATTTTCCTTTAAATTAAATAAATTTTCCTTTAATAACAGCAGTGTGACAGTCTCCTCATGCCTTGGAGAAAAGACTTATAACATTCTCTAGTCAATGAAGGAAAATCAGTCCTGGAGAGTACTGGTTCTTGGCTGGTGAGACTGTCTGATGCCAGCAGTCCTTCAATTTAGCAGTTTAGCATAAATTACTATGATGGCCCCAAATCAACAATATGCATTTTGTAGGTAGATTGTGGTGCCCATGTACTGTAAATTGAAGCCTGGGGACTTCATTAATCTACAGCTAGCTTTTTAAAGTTTAGAATACATCTTGGTGTTGGTATCATTGGTCTAGAAGCTTTTAGGGCCAAAATGTACTCTAGAGTTTGTTTTTAAAGATATCATGTATTGCCTTAATCCTGGTGTTATTAAGATTAGTATACAACTGTGGTTAATCCTTCCAGTGATAAATATTTATCTATTAATGCAGTTATTTGTTCTCACTTAGGGATGCATAGGATGCCTAGCACCAATAAACACTGCACTGATAGGATCAGCTCAGATGTTCTCTAGAGGATGAGGATTCAACTGAGTTTTYACATAAGACTGCCATAAAGCTGCACTCTAATCAGATGGCAAAATTAAAATGGTGCAAAAAATGCTTAGTAAAATTCTATTTAAAAAAAAATTCCCACAAAACCCACTAATATTCTGCATGATTACCATAGTTATAAGTGATCATTAACCTTTGCACATCATTTAAGAGTTTTATTTAGTAAAAGTTATACAACAGTGACAGTGCAGTAAACACGATCCTGATGTTCTGAGGCAGCACATTACAACACAGTACATGTGCACAGCTGGGTAAATCATAATTCAGATGCTATAGGTCTCAAGTATTACTTAGAACCACTTTGATGAACACTGGAATGAGTGAGAAGATCAAATATGTATCCACTGCAAATATATTTTTGGAGAGAGAAAATCTGGCAGTGCAAACCAGGGGAAAAAAATCTCTCTACCTTACATGTCTTAAAACTCATGAGTCACAGTTAAACCATTAATCCRCCATTCTGCAAACAGCTCTGGATGACATCCCCAAAACAAGTGAAATGCTTCCCAGATACACACATCTGTAGGAAGCTTATGGGAAAAAAAAMCTTTTTTTTAAAAAAAGTATATTTTTATATGACAAAGTAAAGATCTCTGCAAAAGGCCACTTGTTATATTAAATTGTTAGTCATTTCTTTCCCCCACAAGCAGGATCTGCATGTATTGCAGAGAAGTGGAGGAGTGCCTTGCTTTCACTGCTTAATAACCATCCCTCAGACTAAGTAGAGTCATACTGGCAGAATCTGAAAGGAGTAAGGCTCCATGTACAATCTGCAGGCCTCAAGAAGGAAGGGCAGAGATAAAATATGTGGAGGAAAACAAGTCTTTGGGATGTGTTTCACAAGGGATGCAAAGTTCTGTTACAACCAGATACAGCTGTAAATGTTATGACCCCAAATCAAGAATGTCCACTATAACCTCAAAAACATTTATTCCTCTGATAACCAGTAGATCTTGACTGATCCTTAAATCACTGACCCCATAGAAAAAAATCAGATTTACACACAGAGATGGCTCTAGGAAGCCCACCTTCCCCAGTCTCATTCACCTGCCACTGAATGCTGGAGAAATTCAACCTTTTTTCCTTTGAAGTTCCATATGTGTCTAGCTTTAGTCCACATCCAGAACTATCCCAGTCCTTTCAGGCAATTCAATAACCAAATTCACATATTAGCCTGATCAGAATCTCTGAGGGTCTGACTCTTCTCAGGCCTTCTTAGAACATGCCCCATACATACAGACAGCACAGGAATCTTTGGAGAAAAGCACCAATGTCCCACAGAAAGTAGACAGCAAAAAAGTGAACATGCCTTATATCCATTAGCCTAAACATTAAAATAAATGTTCTCTGCCTGAAATGATTTAAACACAGTTTCTCAGAAACATACTCAAATCACATTTTTATCTTTTTCATGTGAAGACTGAAACACTCACTACCTCTCCTGTTGAGTTATGTTTTATTTAAGCAGTCATTGTATAAAACAAATGAGCAGTCACAGGAATAAGAGCTGGAACTAAACACCTCCAGCTTTTTTTAAAAAGTGCCTTAACTAATAGGCTACAAACACATACTTGTATTTGCCCTCTTTTTCTGGCCCTGTTAATACTAACGTACTTGTCTGTCTCATGACACAGCTTCAAGTTCAGGCAGAGAAAAGGACTGAATTGTTCTGTTTTCTGGGTAAATGTGTGAACCAAAAGACTATTGAGGCAGGCAGCCTATCCCAAAGATGATGAGAGTGGTAACCCAGTTACACCTCTTCCTCCATTCATATTTGAAAAGGAGGAGTAATATAGGTTCAGGCTTTGACAGAAAAGGTGCAGGCACCCACCTTTATGAAATAATTCCAGGCCCTAGGTTTCAAGCAAAAATGGAGCTGAATAGAAAATGGCATGCGTATTCATTATGGAGGGGCTTCCTGCTGAGCTTGGTTGTTGTTTTTAATCCTCCTCTGAATTCTCCAGGCACTGTATGGAGAGCCAAAGCCCCTGGCTCAGGTTTCTGAACGCCATGCTGGGAGCCAGCACCCAACAAGCAGAGCATCATATGTCTAATGCAGCCCACCTCTAACTGCTTGTCTGCAGAGAAACTTCTACTGCAGTAAGCATTTCAGGATATCCATGTTATTTATTTTATGCCATTTACAAAGACTGGCTCAGAGAATCGTATTGTGACAACTGCRGTTGTGCAGGTATGTTGGTCTAAAATGCCAGTAAACTACCCAATATAGACAGACCCTTAGGAGGACTTAGCTACTGATCTACTGCCAGTCCTTTTGCCATTAGGGCCAAGAGATGCTGTGTTACCTCAAAAGGCAGAGTAGCAGAGAACAGAAGTCACAGCCCAGCAAGACTGGGAGGCAGAGGTGATTTTTGTGACCAACTCCTGCCTGTCACAAGGATTGCTGCAGCCTTTAATATAAGGCAGTGCACTGAGGAATTATTTATGGACTACTTGAGTCAAGCACAGCTAACAATCTTTGCAACAGTCAATAGTCTGAAACACTCCAACAATGTGCCSTAGCCCATCCTCTGGTGGGCATCTGGCACCAGGGTTAGGAAGGAGCAGCACAGGACTCGCTACATCAGATGTTTACAGTGTTTGTGCCAAGGAAATTCCTCCTGGTCAGCATATGCAGCTCCCACAGAGGCCAGCCACTGCTGGCTGGTGCAAAGGGACCACAGCTGAGGAAACTCTCTCCTATTAACTTTAGGTTTCAATTGCGTTTTTCTAAAACAACTTCTCAATTATAACTGGTCCCTTGAAAGTGGAAGGAAGGAAAGCAGAGAAAAAAATACTTCAGAAGCTGTCACACCTTACCAGGGGAAAGCTTAGAGATGCCAGAAGCTGCTGTCAATTTTAACTACCGTTGACATGTTAAGRTTTTAATGAAGCTAGAGGAAAAGACCAGGATGCTTCTGCATCAGAAGTGCATATATCAGTGCAGCTTTGTTGCTGGCCACGTTCCATTTACTTCTAGAGCAGCATATAAGAATAAAAAATCACGTTACCAGGCTTAATATCCTTCTTCTCCAATTTATTAACTGACAAAAGCCTCCTGCTTAAAGTTATTGAGGTAATATTAATTAGTACAGTCAGCAATTGATCCTTAAAGCTGTATTTGTCAGGAAAATTGCTAATCTTTCAGCTATAAACACAAGATTAAAATAATCTTCTTTCCTCTTCCTCTTGACCCATTTAGGTAGGCAGTTAGGCACAATGAGTAGTAGTTTGGTAACTGTCAGTAGTTTTAAATTCCATGCAACTTCAGCAGACAACAGAACATGCATAGCTCCTTCTATGCCTCATTCAGATGTCAGGCCTTCTCTTTCCTTGCCTGAGCACTCCCTAACCTTTGTCAGTGCTTTCCCTCTGTAGTCAGAGTTGGACTGCTTAAGGAAAAAAAAAATAAATGAAGACCCAGAAACAGAGAAACTAACTGAAACTGTACTAGCACTGAAGAATCTAAAATCTCCTAGGAAATGCGCTTATGTGCATTGCCACCCTTTTATACTGAAGTTCCTCTCCTGTGTGAGCAGGGTCCACTGTGATACTCCCTTGGAATAGTGCACTTATCTCCCACTAGAGAGGTATGAAATGCTGGGTTCAAAAGGGATTATTCTCTGATCTAGTTGAGCAGAAGTTTTGATTGTCCTGTGGTCAGGTCTACACTAAAAGTGCTTGTAGGGTCATGAAAGTAGTGGTAGACTCTACCAGATAATGCTGCTAAGGCAGATTCATCTATCTTGGTAAAGTTTCCTTTTGCTCCAGGATAATAAAAATTTGATTATTCAAGTTGAAAAAAAAAATACATGTGTAAACGCATGATTTTGTTGGGCTAAATGCACCTAAGCTAGACAGGGACTTTTACTCTCACAGTTAAGTCAGGCAGGGGCTGTGGCTGATAGATCTGTGGGTCTGACTAAACTGGGGGACTCAGGAGAGCTTCTAAGTACATGTTCTGGCCCATCATCTTCCATGACGCGGAAAGCTCACAGTATGCACTGTCCACTGCTTAACTAGCAAGAAAATTGGGCATGCAGGCATGATGGGAGCTGTGGCACACTCAGTAAAGCTCTCACTAGGATGACTGGGAGATCTGGACCCGACCGTGTCCCATGAATTGCTTCTATAAGTCAGTCTCAGTGCATCCTTCATCAGCTAAGTACATAATGTAGCACAGGAAAAGCTGAAATCCCATTTAGACAACACTTGAGAATTCATATTTCATCATCATTGTGATTCTGCAGAATTGTCTGTTGGGTGTATACAAATTACAGTTTGCCATCCTTCATTCACTTGAGTTAAATGATTGCCAATAACTCACGTTCACCTGCAAATGCTCGTTTAACAAATACTCCCAAACATTTGTTCAAGTATACAGAAAATTTTGAGTTATTCTAGAATGACAGATATGAAGCATTTATCATTGCTTTACTTAGTATGAAGTAACCAGTTACAAACTTTAGTCTACATAGCCCTATACAGGCTGATCAAACTGCAGATTTTAAGTATGCAATTTGTATTTGAAACCAGTACAGCCTGAAGGTATAAATGCATTTGAAAAGGTATAGCCTTTGGCAGGCAGTACTTAATTTGGGGAAATGGCTGACACACCTAATAGCAGAGCTTCAATCCAGAGGTGTTTTTGGAAACTTGGGGATTGGATCAACAGAAGTCTCATAAAGTTCAACAAGCAGAAGCACCAAGCTCTGCAGCTAGGGGAGAATAACCCTGAGCATCAGTACAGGCTGGGAACGGCCTGGCTGAGTAGCAGCTCTGCTGAAAAGACCCAGGGGGTTACAGTGGTTGCCAAGTTAAACAGGAGCCAACAGCATGCTCTCATCACAAATAAAGCAAACTGCATACTGGCTATATTAGGAGGAGTGGAGCCAGCAGATCAAGGCTCTGCTTGATACTTGGTGAGGATTTCTGTRTCCCAAAAGTTCTGTATCTCATTCTAGGTGCCCTAGGTCAAGAAAGATGCTCAGAAACAAGAGAGGGTCTAGGAGAGTGTTACCAAGATGGGCAGGGGCCTAGAGCACATGGGCTACAGGGTGAGGCTGTGGGAGCAGGGCTTATTTAGTCTGGCAAAGAGGAGGCTAAAGGGCCACCTAATAGTGCAGCTACCTAAGGGGAAGTTACACAGACTATGGAGGCTTCAAGGCATACCTAGACAAAGTCACGGCTGACTTGATTCTGGTGTTAGCGACAGTCTGCAAAATTCTTCCAAATGACAATTCTGTGTTTGCTCTATTATTCTATCAGTCTTCAAATTTCAGCTCAAAACACCTTTATTCATTCTGCTCAGGGGTTTATTACAATGACTTCAAGTAGGACACTCCCATTACAGGTAAGTCTAAGACTTTCTGTGTGAGAGAAATGTAACTGTTTGGTCTTACTAAAAATTAGCAGAGCACAGACTGGAAAAGAACCAATCTCATTATTCTTGCTATCTAATGCTTAGGTAATAGATTTTTTCCTTTTCTTCCCAAGCAGGTAACCATTCTTCCATCCTACGAGACCTGTAGCAGTTTTGGGCTCAAGAAGAAAAATCCTCAAACAYTGATAAGAGAGGATGAGAGGACTTCCTTGTATGCATAAAATTATACTTATCTTGCATTTACTCAACAACATATGTATTTTTTGGTACTGCTTGAATTCCTACATATGAGAAGAGAGACAGTGTGATTGTAAAATATCATGAAGACTAAGTCTTACCATTGSGAAAGAGCATGCTGTTGAGTGTGATGGAAAATTATCTTGATTTGTTAAGGCCTTGATACTTCAGAAGGATCTGAGCACAACTCTGAAGGCTAGAAAATATGGACTTCCTTTCATTGCAGTCTTCAGTTGTAAAAGCAAACAAGAAAAGCTAGAATGAGGCTTCTTCTAACTTCAGCATGATACAACATTTTCAATGTATGAAACTGTATACAAAGACATTTATTAACCAAAGGAAATTTTTAAGAGGTGAAAACTGGCAGAAGTGGTATGTTAGAAATGCTAGAAAAAAATCTCTAGCAAAATTTAAATACTGGAGAAAGATTATATATGATTTCTATATTGGAAAAGAAAAGGATTAAAATGTGGCCTCTGGATAAAAAAGGACAAAAGTTGTGAGATGACAGTGTATGTGATAGAAATGGAACATTAGAAATGTACCACAGAGGTGATTTTGTAAACTATTTACTAACAAAAATGCAAAAGTCTACTAACTTTCAACATTACTATTAAAAGAACTGGTTAGGAACTTCCCAGCCTATTAGCTGTAGGATGGTGTTATATATGTAATGAAATAACTATTGAAATACCCAGAAGTCTTATGTTTTGAGGCACTTAACAAGTTGTGGTCTGAATATAGGACTCTAAGCCTGAAAATGTTGTTTTTAATTCCAGCTGTCAGTATGATACCTTTTGTAGCTTGACAAGTCACTTAATGATGCAATGTCACAGTAGAAAGCCACATTTTAGGAGCAAWTGTTTTTATACATATTGAACCAATATCTTTTTAGCACAGCGTACTTTCCATTTGTTAGGCTACTTGTTTATTTTCATATTTCAGAGCTCAAGGTAGCAATCAACCAAACAGTTTTCATTTATTTCCACTTTCTCTCTCTGTGTCAATAGCAGCCTTCCGTAATCCAGGGTCTTGTAAACCCCACATGAGAATAGGGGTAGAGAGGAAGACAACTTCTTACAATATGGAAATTCATTATGTCTGTTCTCTTGTTCTTGCTGCTTTCACTTTTTCAAAGAAATGGATTTTGAGGGGGCTAAATTTGAGTTCAGTCTTACTTCCCTCCTTCACTTTTCCCGTAGTTGAACACAGCATTATTTTCACTCTCCCATTTAACTCATTAGGATATTTTGATGAATCACTTTGAAGAGAATTATTTTATGGTAAAGCTTGGTGCTATTATTTTTTAAATGACAATTTATTTGTCTGTTTGTTACCCATGGTAAGAACATTGATCTGTTCTCTCTAATGCATGAAGAGTCAAATTTCCTCAAATTTGTGTCTGACATTGTGATACGCTGGAGTGACTACACTCTTTTGAGAATACAACTCCTAATTCCCTTGTGCTGCAAATTCTCCAGTGCACCAAACATCTGCAGCTCTTTCTGGCTTCCACAGTTGTGAGTCACTGTAGCCCTCACAACTGTATGCATATCTTAAAACCATTCATTCTACTAACACAGAGTGAAGATTTAAAAAACAGATTTCTTCAAAATGGTTCAAATCATCTCATATACATGAAGGCACCATGGGCATCACTTTATTATCCATCACTTTATTACCCATTATTCTAYGGTCATTTATGCCCAGGCTGAGTATAAATGCTACAATTTGGGCCCAATTACTGTCTTAAATCAAATTTACAGTCACTTTGTGCATAATACAGGACAATGSGGAACCAAGGCTATAATATGACTACACAGAGGCTTCAGCAGCAAAGCTGACTTCAACAGATTACCTTTTGTAAATGYTCTGCAACCAGGCCAGTTAAAGCACTGCAATACAGCATCATTTAAAACTATAATGCACACTTAAAATTCTCATTTGATAAGAGTTCTTTGTTTTAAAAATAAAGCCATGTCTCACCACTGAAAAAAGATTTACTTTCATTAAATCAATGCCTTTTTATAAGCTCTGTGTTGAGCACAGAGACCTTTCATGTCAATTCAACCAGACTTTCTTGTCTGATGGTCTTCTGTTATCCTTAGATTGTATTAGATCGAGCAGCAGAAACATCTTTGATGAAATGATTCAAATGATATGCCGAGTTTTGGGGACAAATAGGGTTCCACAAATATAGAGTGGAACAGTAGTTGTGTTTACGTAACAAGCAAAATTTGGCTTTTAAATCTGCACTGAACCTCTGAAGGTGTTAGAGGTAGCACTGAAGTCCAACACCTGCTCCATGATCAAAGCCTTAGAAGTACAATACCTGTTATTGTTATATAAATACAATAACCATAGTGACCATCAAAAACCTATTCTGGATGTTTTATATGAGTCCAATAGTTAAGTGCTAAAACAAAAAYTGCCCCCATATTTTACTTCCAAATTGTAACCAAAATCAGAAGCAGTCTATTTTGTTAGAATGTCTGCTTTTGCAAGAAATACATGAGTCTGAGGAAGAGGAGAGAGAAAGAAAGGAAAAAAAATCAGGAGCTTGCAAGAATTTCTGAATTTTCAAATTTGATATCTCATCCTTGATCTGATGGTTACATCTTTACCCCCAAACATAGTCTAAACTTACTATGCACAYAGACTCCTTAGCAAATTTTTGATTTTAGGAAATACATTTCTGATAATGCAAAAAATATTAATAGATTAATCTATGCATTTTTAAGAGAGAAAAAGGGTCAAAAGGAAAGCATGTGTTTCCAAAAAACTGCCAAATATTAAGTCATTTTGTAAAATGTGCCTACTAACCAGCCTTCCAAAAAAATCAGCAAGTTCTTTATGTACAGCCAAAAATGCTGTTTTGTTGACGACCATTTCTGAATTTAGAAAAGAAAGCAGTTTAGTTTAAACAGTTGCTGAAGTATGTTGGCTTGCAAGTGACACCTTGTTTGTTGTGATGACTGAAGTACAGTAAACTGTTTAGAATTTGAAGAGCAAAGCAAGCTACAAACAATCCAGCAGCCCACATCTGTTACTTTTTATCAATAAGCCTATTTAATATCAATTATATTGCTTTTCTTAAAAAAAAGAAAAATTAAAGCAAGCCATCCCCTGCTAACATAAAGTGCTGTATTATCTAGGCCATTTCTCTCTCCAGTCATCTGTTTTGAATCGGGTACATGCACTAAACTCAAATTTTATGTTCACAAGAGAAGTCTGCCAGTCTCTCCTAGAGAATCTCTGAGAAGTCCTAAACTCTACCTTGTTCCCAACAGCCAAAAAGAACTGTGATTCCTTCACCCTCCTCGTAGAAGGAAAACTTATAAACAAACACTTCATACCATTTTTTGGGATGAGGACACCTTCCAAAAAAAGCTCAGTGAATCTTTTTGCTTCCTTCTTTCTTTCCATCATTCTTGCCTTTGGAGCATTAAAAGTCYGCATTATAATATATGTGTCATTAGAAACATTGTGTAGCAGTCTTGCAGAGAGAAATTCCTAATGTTTTCTGGGAATATGTGACCTTACTATTATCAGAAAGCATCAAAAGCCATTATCTAATGGACACAAAGTAGTTTTCTGAAGCAGATTTCTGAAAACATAATTTTTCTTTTTCCTTATGCTGCTACAACACACAACAAAGGTCACTGTATGTATATTAATAACATATGACACCATGCTTACTATTTCTTTTACAGAATGATGTCCTAATAATATGACCTCCATGTTAAATTGGTTTCTTCTTTGATCAAACAAATTACTATAAACTATGTAATTCCACCCATTTTAAAGAAAAAATGAGTTCAACAGATCATTTCTTTAACACAGGATACAGCTTTCTTCATTTGACAAGTTCCTTCATATGCTATGCATTAGTATAGTATCACACCTGTGAATAAGCACATTTTAATAGTGCTTCTGATGGTCAAAATTGGCCCAATGTCTGCCACTTTTTTCCCCCCACTGTGTAAGCTGGAGAGTCTRTATTTCAGAGTCTTGAAAGGAAGTGGAAATGCATGCCAGTTTGCATAGTTTTACCAAAACAATGCAGTCTAAGCTCTACTGAGCTGGGTCAGCTGAGTCAGAAAAGGAGGATACCAGTGACTTCAACGGTACTCAGCGTGGGCTTTATGTGGGCACAAGAATGCAATATAAATGGCATCTACGTGATCAGGGCCCAATTCTGTATGATTTCTTTCCTACAAGATGCATTCTTTTACGTATTCTTGCTTCTTGTATTAGGACCTTAGGCAAAACTGAACCATGATTTGATTGGCTGTAAATGAAAAAACTTCAGCTCTTGGAAATTAGAAAGTGAAGCACCAGTTTTTCAATCTTTCCCTAACAAAGGCAGTGGAAAGGGCAGATGACTGAAGAAGTTGTCAGATATTTAATTAATAAAGACAGAAACAGAAGAGTAGAGATGTGGGAGATGGGAGGAAAGAAGGAAAAGAACGAACAGACAACTGGAGGAGGCAGAGAGTAGGATGAATGTTACAGAAAACTGGGCAATGAAGTATGGAGCCAGGGAAAGAAATCTGAAGGAACAGAATTGGTGTGGAAGAGTGGGAAGAGTAAGAAAGAATGCTTAGGTGAAATAACAAAAGAAGAAAATCAGAACATTGTAACACCAGGCTAGAAAGAAGGGATTCATGCTTTTTGCCTGGGAAGCACACAGTGTATTCTGGACAATGCTGCCTGTAAATTTATTGACTATATCTTTGGTTGGACCGAAGAACTACCTCACTCTAAACAGGCGATGGCATTTCTTACTGTCAAGGTTTAAAGCAAAAAACCTGAGCCTACTTGGTTCCTGCCAGTGATCCTTCATCATGGCATGTTGCATATCTTTCCTTCAATCTCCATCATATCCCTGCTTAAGCCTAATTGCATATAGCAAGAGCCAGCATGTCTGCATATCCTCCCTGAGCCTTGTAAGATCTCTAACCTGAGATCCTGGTAAGAAAGGACACTACTTAACAGGTTTTGCAGGATGAGAGCAAATAAAGCCTATTAAATGGATTTCTAAATTCATTTAATCATACTAGATATTTTTACAATGAGTATGCTCACACACACCAGGGTTTTGCTGCTGTTTGAGGGGTTTTTGTCTTTTTTTTTCTTTTATAGAATTACATCCTGATCCTAGAATCAGTTCAACACACAAGCATGAGAGAGGGAGGAGGGAAAATATTAGTTACTAGTTGCTTAAAGACCAAAAAAAAAAAAGATAAATGTTGGAACACCACTAAACTATTCATCGCTGCTGCCACTCCTCTTGATGGTCATGCTCACTTGCTGCATTTCCTTTTAAACTGTTCAAGGAGCAATTTGCATATTTGTACAACACCTAGCACAACAGGGCCCTAATGTAACCTAAAACTCCAATGACAGTTGAATGACATAACAAAAAAAAAATCATTTTAGCCACTGCAACAGACTATAACAGCTTGTTTATTTATCTTGTATATGATTTGGTTAGTGGGGTTATTGGAATATGATGTGATCAGACTACTCTGATGTGCACTCCATGCATATTTCCCTACAACTGAAGGGCAGGCTGGATGGAACCTCTGGAGTAACTCCAGTAACTCTGAGGCAATTCAGTGACTTGCAGTACGCAGACTGGAAGACTGCTTGGTGAAGGGGTCAGAGCTATGAAGATGCTGTTACCAAATACACCTAGCTCAGAAGGCTGACTAGATAGTTTCTCCAGATTACTGGGAAGGGTAAGTTAAACATTCTGTGGGCAGGGAAGATTTAGATAAGAAAGATGTGTACAATCCTGCTTTGGTTTTAAAAACCTTTTCTCTTTGGATGCTTTGTTTCTACTGTTGAGATAAAACAGTATTTTGATTTAAGGAAATGTTCCAAAGCCTTCATGTAGCACAAGTAGTGATCTATCAGTACTGAATTCAGTTATACCTGCTGGGTGCTGTAGATTGAGAGCATCATGGAATTTCTCATCAAGAGAAGGGAACGCAGATACCAGAATAAAGTTAGCAACGCTAGAGAAGAGAACAAATGTGCCACTAACCTTGTAATGGTGACATGCATGCTCAAGGTTGCTTCTGAGGTTAGAAGTGTTAAAATAGTCCCATTAAGTCAAGTCACTGGACTGTCATGTCATGAGAGTAGTACAACATCAAAGTCAAGAAACTTTTCCAGATATGCTCTCAAGAGGGATTCTTAGCTGCCAGAAAGCAGGACATACTTAGGAACACGCAGACCTCAACAAAACACTCCACTTGACCTACAGACCAGAAAGGTTTGTGAATGCTCATATTTTTAAGKTTTTTTTTCATTTATGCTAAATTGCTCAGCTAGCAGAATTTTTAGCTTCCAGACACAAAATATGTTGTCACAGAATTAATGTGGATTAATTAATTAAAGGTACAAGACAAATTTTATAGTTTTTATATGATAGCACAGTTTTCAGTCTGGATAAAATTGCGAGCAAATGAGGTAGAATGGAGTTTGTAAAGTGGGTATGAAAGAGTATTATCTTTGAACAACTTTGACGACTTCACTGTACAGAAGATAAGATGGGACAAGGATTAGTATTCTATTATAAATAGGGGTTTTTTTTGGACTGGTATATTCTAGAGGTATAGATGTTTACTGAAACATAAAGAATGAGTTAAGGATAGGGTTTTGAATTGCTGGTCATGTGTCCTGAGGCTCCCATATCAGCACATCAGGAAGGCCACAAAAAAGCAGAGGTGGCCAACAGCGGACGTTCTAACTCAAGACCACCAGCAGGCATTGAGTTGTCACCTCCCCAGGTCTGCCTAACACAAGCCTGTTCCCCACAGGACTACTGGCAGCTCTGACACATTTTTCCAAAGTTTTCTTCGGCCCTCATCATGTCACACATCCTACTCTATTTAGCTGCTCTCTTTAACGCATCTTGGTCTCCTCACACAGTCTCCATCTCTCTCTTTTATCATTTCCATATTCCTCCCTGTCCAGTCTTACTGCCAAGTATATTTGCAGAACACAGGTGATGAGCCTGAAGGAAAGGCTGCTATTCACCATGTGAATTTAAGCACCTGCTTGACTGGATTTAATCAGATACTGAAATGACTTGACAAATCTGAGTCAGTTGTAAGAAATGTCAACAAAAAAATTAAAATTAATTTAAAAACACATGAAATTTTGCATATTTCTTCAAAATGACAGCACCTGTCAGGCTGGCAATATCAGTGGATGATAAACCAACTGATGAACCTAAACAACTTAATTGACTAAGTTCTGTGACTTTCACTGAGATACCACCAACATGAGGAATAGTTTGGTGTTTCAGTAAAAGCTCAGAATTGACCTATGCCTTAGATGTCCCTAGAATATATGGTTAGGAAGCACTAAGCTTAAGAGCTGTAAAATACGAGGAAAATGGGACATGGAAATGGATCTTTTAAAATATTTCCTCTGCAAAAGTGGGTGATTATTTTTAATTTTCTCTGATTTTTAAATGTGTAAATGTAAATCTTATAACAAGTTTGTGTCAAACCTAGAAATGGAAAGTGTGAAAAGAAGTTTCATATATTTTAAAGTGCAAATGTTAACACAACTTTCTATAGGCATCTATGTTGGCTTGATTTATGCATATTTTGAATTCCAATTACTATAAACACACACAGACGCGCACACACACACACACTTATTCTCTGACATTTCTTATCATGATCTGCAAAGAAGCTGTGTCTGAGGCATTTCTAAGACATGTGCTTTGCCAGCAGACACTTAAAATGATACAGGTAAGGTATGCTGTATTTGCTGGATCTCCAGAGGTCTTGCACTAGAGTCCATCCTCTGTCTGAAGTTAAATGAATAGCAGTTATCTGGCTTATAGATTTGACAAATTCTTTTGGGTGTCTGCCGAGTTTGTAATCTACTTGAACTACAGCTTAAGAATAGTATGAGATCACTGGGGTTTCTGCACAGCTTCAAAGCTCCCTAAACTATAACCGCGCAGCTCTCAAGACTGAACAAATGTCGCCAGGCTGTGCACACAGCTTTGAAGCTCCTTGAACCAAAGCCATTTGTTCCACAGTTCACAAATTCTATTAGGCATATCTGGAGCGCACGTAAATTCTAAAACACATCAGCTCTTTTTTGGACTAAATGGAACTTCAACATTCAAACATCCGTGGCTTTTACCTATCATTTTACTCTACCAAAACCAATTCCATTGGGTTGCCATTATATAAAATTTGGAAAGAGAAACAAATTTCTAGACCATGTTTAATAAAAACAGGCCCTGGGAGGTTATCCATGCTGTGAAAGCTGCTACTTAGAAAATTCCCTACTAGGAAAAGCTCCCTGTGAAATTAACAATTAAACTCTCATTAAAAAATTTGTACATTAGCTGGAAAACACACATCAACATTTTAAGACTTTCAATTTCCAGAAGTTCAGATGCAATTCCTAATCAATCTTAGTCTGGAAGACAAGTTAGAATCTTAAACATAACGCCTCCAACAGTATAAAGACAGTGGGATACTCATTTTCTTAATGCACAGCATGCGCACAGATCCAGTTGGACAAGTCAACAGTGGTAAGTGGGTTTTCTCTTATGTAAATCACTGGGTCACCATTTAATGTCCCTTTGTCACCCAAACACATGAACTGCACCTGGGACAGAGCTGAGGGGGGAAAACAACCAAGCTCTTTGAGGCGGAAGCCATGGATAGACCTCCATAGCTTTCTACCCTGTCAAACAGCAACGGTATTATTTTCTCCTCTGTTGAACAAACTTTAGTTTACATTAATCTCATATTTATTTATTTTTACACGGTTACAAATAATTAAGGTAAAGTTTCAAAATTTCCAGAAATAGATCAGCATTATTTGAGGAAGGTTGAGAATTACAAAGAATCTTCTCCAGGATTGTCAGCTAGAGCCAAAATGTACTACAAAAAGAGAGGCAAAATATTTGCTAATTTTATTTACATTTATGCTCTGGCTATTTTTCCATTTTTTTGCAGGGGAAGGGGTGTATAGCTCCTAATTTCTTTCTATTAATGCTATTCTCTACTGTTCCATTCATTCATTTTTTAACCCTCTCTTTCCTCTGCTTCTGGTATTTCTCTCCCTCCACACACTTCCCTTAAGGGGTTTTTGTTCTTTTCTATTCTTGTCTCTTGTCTGGGTAGCTTTCTCAGTTCCATTATTACTGCTTTGTTTCCTTAAGGTTTCATCTGTTCTTTTGCCCTTTCTCTTTCCACTTTAGACTCTATAGAAAGCCAGATGTTCCGTGCTGACTTCTGAAACTACCTCCGCGTATTTTGTTCTCAGGAAATGTACTCTTGAATGAAGCCTTTAACCTAAAGCTAAAGACAAAATTGATTGGTTTCTGTCTTACATAATAACAAAAGATCATAAATAGTGGCCTGAACACAGAAACAGTATTCATCAGGGAAGGGTAGTTAGAACTAACCCAACCTCTTTGACTTCCTCAGAAACATAGAATTGCAAACTTCCAGGACCATTACTGAAACAAAAGAGATATAGTCTAAAATCAGTTGCTTCTGTGTTTGAATTTCAAAGACAAGACTTTTGCTGAAATCAGTCTTGTTTTTGGGAAATGCTAATACAAAATCTTATACTGGCTTAAACTGGTGTATTCTGGCTGGTTAGAACTAATATGCTGGTGTTGTAAGAAATCTCATTGTTTTAGCAAAAACTTTAAAAGAAGGGGGGAAAAAAGACCTTTTTGTGCAATTAACACATCACTTCTCCAAGGAATTTATTAGGCTGACTTCCATCCCTTGCAAGAAAACTAGCAAAAGAGCTCTCAAGATGGAAGACTATTTTTCATTAGCTTTCATTCCTCCCATATTTGAGGCTGCTGATTACTTTTTTAATAAAAAAAGAACACAGGCTTATCCTCTTCTTCCTGAAAGCAATATTGCACATAGCCATGTCTGAAGCCATCCTGCTTCCTTTACTTAGTGAACCAATGTCCTGGAGACAGGCAGAGGCTTGTTATATCAGGATCTGTGATTCTGTTTAGATTTCATTCACGATAGCCACTAGGCTGACCCCAAAGCTTGACACATATTTGCATGTTGTAATTCTTTAGGGAAAGCAAGAGAGAAAATTGAGTATACTGGGAGGAGGTGGGCAATGTAAATCTCTGTTCTTTCGTGTCTCAGATGAGAAATAGATTAGATGAGCAATGACAATAATACAGCTAAATGGACAATACTTAATTAAAGTCCATTGGCATTATTATAGCCTGTATATCTTACATACCTTTTTACCATGAGACATTCAGATATTACTGTTAGGTATTGTAAGAAGAGCCTAAGAAATTACTTGGTCTTGTGCAACTATAAGGTTGCTTTTGCAGTTTGTTGCCCAACTAAGCATCTAAGCATGTATTAAACTTCTTCAGAAGAGGTTGCCTTCCATTTCCTGCTAAGAAAACTCATGCTCTCAAAATGGAAGAATATTTTCATGAGCTTTCACTACTCTGTATATGCAGACTATAGCAATATTGCACCTCAGACAAACTGATGTGCGTCATTAAAGTATTCTGCATTAAAAATATCATATATGGTGATTCTCCATCTTTTTGGGCCAGTGGATCACTGTGGAGTGGAGTCACAGGAAACAATGTTCTTGATTTTTATTGTATTAATTTACATCTGTGGAATAACTGCAGGCTGCTTACCACAGCCTCCACAGGCCACTGCCCTAAAATTGTAAAACTTTCCTGAATACAGTGTGTTTTTTGCAAAAGAGTATACAAGTTGTGTTTTTTGAGGTTAAAAACAAAACATTTGACTGGGGGAAGGGGCCATTCCTTGAAAAACAGAATTTGTTACTAAGTAACTGAAAAGTAAAAACCTGTAATTGTTTTTCTAAAAGTAAAGCACTGGTGTGCACATGTCATCTCAAGTACTGAAAGTGCTTCAAGTACTGAAAGTGCTCTACTTCCAGGAATACCTAAGGCAACTTGCCTCACAAAGCTAAAAAATGAACATTGTTTAAACTGTACTCAGACATGGATTAAAAAAACAACTATAAATAAAAGGGACAAAAATGACAATTTTGGGAAGACCGATATTAATGAGAGGAAATCACTGTCCTCTAAGAGAAAACTGCAATGAGAATGACTTCAGAGGAATAAATATTTAGAGCTAGAGTGGCAGGAAAGGTATTTCTATACAGTAAATATAACGCAGATCCATGTACACATAATAAGTATTTTTAATGGCAGAAATCTTTTGACTGGAATTAGAACATACATGCTTGGGTCCCATTTTATATCATTAGTATATGAATCGGCTAATACCATGCCAACCTTTTTAAATATAGAACAGTCCGTATGTTTAATCATAAGACAACATTTCTGTGCTCCCTGCTACAAATGCTTGTTTGTTGAGCATGATTTATTGAAAGGCTATACAAGCTATGGGAAGAAAAATTAAACACTGCAAATATTCATCCTCAATTTAAATGTGAGGACTTTCAAAGGTTATGCAATGCACTATCAAAAAGAATACTAGAAGCTGAATGAGGGAAGCTATTGTACTGATTTTATGAGCTCAAACATGGATCTTAAACATGGGAAGTCATTATTAGTTGCCTGCCTAGGGGAAAAAGATTTCAGTCTTTGTCACTCACTCCTCAGAGCAACAAGAGCTGCTGCAGATGCTACTTGGAGTTTGCCTTCATATTAAAGACAGTGGGTTCAGGCCCTGATGTGTTGAAGAAGTAGGGAAAAAAGCATGTTCCTCTGTATTTTCACAAGCAGCCTATCTGGTCAATTATGGATGGGTGCTATCAGACTCTAGAGGAAAATTATTTCAGTCCTCCTGAAAATCATTATATGTAGTTTTACTTACACAGCAAGCTGTAGCAGATTCTCAAGCTGTTTACAAACTCGCCTGCAACTGAAATGTAGCCTTATCTAAAAAGGAGTGCAGCACTCCTTCTGCACCAGCAGCTCTTTTTTGAACAGGTTTTAGCCGATGCCCTGAAGATTTTATTTTTGGAAGACAAAACAGAGTTAGCCACAACTAGACTTTGATTAGAATGATTAACAGTCCTACTGTGTGAATGAAGACAGGCTGCATGTGTCTTTAAACTAAATCCTGGGGTCTTGTCTTTTCAACCCACATGAAAAGACAGACCTTCACTACATCATTATGGCTCTACCTTACTCTGATGAAATATAATAGTTATTCTTCATGCCTGACCCAGGCAGCTTCCATTTTGAGCCATTCTCCAGAAGTTTAGTAATCCTCACATCATTGCTTTAAATGAGGTAAAAAAGTATTCAAGCATCCCCATTTCACAACCAGAAAAACTTGAAGCACTGCAACTGCTCCTTTCCATGGAAACTTCTAGTTAAGGATGAAAGATGTATGTGATCTGCAAAGAAACTACTGATTTACCTAAAACCACAGGAAGTGCTGATGTCAAACTCCTGAGCCGAATTCAGGAACTACCACCCCCTTACCCTGGTCGTGAACCACGGCTCCTCGCCCTCCAGATCCGCGAGCAGGATCTGCAACCCAAATCCCACCCTCACGTCCGGCAGGCTGGGCAGGGGCTTCGGCAACTCGTGGGGAGCACTCTGTACCCACCTCTGGGACCTGCGCTACAGCCACGATGTTTCTGGGAAGCCTGTTTTATGGTGGCTGTTTAGCTCCGTGAGGGGAGAAGGTGGGGAAATTCAATGAGTGCTTTGTAAAGAAAAACATTATACTTCCTAGATTCGCATGGGGTTTGTTGGAGGATCATCCAAGTAGTGATCAGTGTGACACTACTTAATTTACAATATTAAGACAGGTAATATGGCTGCATTTGTAGGCATGAGTAATGCTCTCTTTAAAGGCTAGCGAAAGATGAAGATCCTTGCATCTTTCACGAACAATGAAGAGCGATCACACAATAACCGTTTAACTGCACGACCCCACCTGCCTCCCTTAGGCAAACAATAATTGGGAAAGTGTCCTGGCGGTGCCTTATGTAAGCCCTCGCCCTGACCCTTCCTCAGCACTTGCCGGGCGCATCTTCCCCTTCACCCGCCTGAACCCAGGCGCAGGAAGGCGGGCGGCGCGCCAGGCGCCCCGCGGCGCGGACCACGCTGACATTGAGCCGGCGGGCGGCAGCGGCAGGGCGCAGCGCAGGAGCCGCGCAAACTTTGCACTGCAGGGGCCGCGGCCGGGCGCGCCGGCGGCGCCCGGGGGGCCGGGCCGGGCCGGCGGCGCCGAGGCGGGGGAAGGCGGCCGACGAGGAAGTTGCACGAAGTCGCCTCTGCCCGCCCGCCGGAGACGAGCGGGTGGTGGCCTCGGGGGGCAGCGGGGGCTGCGCAGCGCCGAGCGGGGCCGGGGGGGGACTTACCCATGGTGCCGCCGCGGCCTCGGCCTCCTCCTGCTGCTGCTGCTGCTGCTGCTGTTGTCGCTGCTGCTACTGCCGCCGCCTCTCCGGGGCGCGGCGGGAAGCGCGGGAGCCGTGTGCGCGGGGCGGAGCGGGCGCGGCAGCGGCAGCAGCGCGGAGCCTGCGTGCGGCGCGGCTATGAGTCAGGGTAGCACATCCGGGCAAGGCCGCCTGGGAGACACCCCGCCCGCCTGCCCGCCTGCTCGTCCGGCGGCACCCTGCCGCCGCCCGCCGCCGCCGCCGGGGAGGGGCGGGCACGCAGGGAGGGAGGGAGGGAGGAGGAGGCGGTGTGGGGCCGCCCCGCCGGCGGCAGCACCGCCGGCCGCGCAGGCAGGCATGCAGGGAGGGAGGGAGCGGGGCGGCGCCGCGCCGAGGGTGGGCCCCGCGGGGGGCTGCCGCTCCGGGCCCCCGGCGCAGGCCCGCGAGTCCTTTGTTAGCGCGGCGGAGGCGCCGCGGGGCGGCCGTTGGGCCGTTGGTAACGGCTGCGGGCGCGGGTGGGGCGGCCGTTGGTAGCGGCTGCGCGCCGGGCGTTCTGTCACCCCCCGCAGGCGCGGTCTCTCCGCCGTTACCTGCCGTGTGGGCGGCGGTCCGCGCCCGGGGCTCGGCCTGCCACCTGTGCGGGGCCTCCGGGAGGGAGCCCGTTTCACGGATTTGGGGGGATTTTCCTTTGAGGCTGTTGCACAAAAAGGTGGGGAGATGGAGAGGTTCTTAAATTTCCTCAAAGGGAGGGCGCTTCAGGGCTGGGACTATTCGCTGGTGAGGGAAAGTGAGGGCTGGGAATCAGTCTAGCTGCTGTGGGGACAGGCGCTGAAAGGGGATGCATCCGAGTTTCTTTTTTTTTATGTGTGTGTGCGCTTACCTATTTGAAGTTTCTGCAAAAGCGCAGGCCGTGTTGAGGCTCCTTCCCCGTAGTCATCCTCTGTGTTCAGCTGGTCTAGGGCAAAAATGCGACATGTCTAGAGAGCTGGGATGCTTTAAAACAGAAAGCAAGGCATTAGCATGTTCTCCATGCCTTTACTTCAAACACTGGTCTGAGAAAATATGCTTAATCTAAGGAGAAATATTTTGCAAGATGGGAGAATTAAACTGGATGAAATGACAAGTAGGTTTTGAGGTGGGCTGTGTAAGCCAAAGAACTGGTGGAGGAAACCAGCAGGCAAATTCCTGTTGCTTTAAACCATGTTTTGCTGAATTAACATTGTGAGTCTCAGAGCTGAAAGTGAAAGGCTTCTACACAAAGTAATTATGTGGGGAAGATATTTTTTTAACAGGAAAACAGATCTCTGTAGTCTGTGTTCCCCCTTCCTTCCTGCCCTGGGGCACTCTATAACACAGCAAATGATAAGGAGCTATTTGCTCTTAAGGTCTTTTCATTATGTTGCTTTTGCTGGGAGCCATTTTTCTATATAATTTGAATAGATCTTGTAGCATTTTCACTTTTTCCAAATCTTTCTACATTCATGTATGTATAGCTTTACCTGAATAAATACTAAAGTATGGCTAAATTAGAGTAGAATCCATGAGTGTGATGGATGGTCTTGCTTGCGTTATAGAAATGGATAGGCCAGGGACAATTCAGGTAAGTGAGACAAGAAAGAAGTTTAGGATGAATTGTCCCCCACTGCAGCTGCAGGAGCACCAGCAATAGTCCCTGTCCCCAGCAGTCAGCAGCTTCCAGGGTTTTCCTCTCAGGAAGAGATCCTAGGAGCTTTTATGCCTATAAAAGGACAGTATTATATG
Source organism: Apteryx rowi (assembly GCF_003343035.1). Taxonomy (NCBI): domain Eukaryota; kingdom Metazoa; phylum Chordata; class Aves; order Apterygiformes; family Apterygidae; genus Apteryx; species Apteryx rowi. The sequence goes on along the minus strand of NW_020450738.1, from coordinate 120,081 downwards.
ATAAGCAAAGAATAATTCATCAGCCCTCTGTGGAGTGCAGACTGAACACGCTTGGGTTTGTCCATTTTTATTGGTGTAGCCTTATGATTCACAAAGTCTTTCCTTTTGACATCAGCMAGATTTTGTGGTTGACTTCAGCAGGGTTAACAACTGTCCTCTTATGTATAGCTTTACACTGCACATATGTAATTGCATGATTAGCTAATGTTGAAAACTGGAATGTTTTTTACAATTGTTACATAAGTAAAATGCTTTTATAACTGTTTTCATTGCACTGAGACTACAGAAGAATTCATATCGGAATATGTTGCTTTTTTGTCTGCGGTTTGCCTAGTTCAATACCTAATAAAATACAGAGATTCTTAAATGAGTCTAAGTGGTGAAAGGTTGCTGTATTTTTCTGCCTGATGTATTCTTCTGTCTTAATCTATTTTCAAATCCTGCCTCAACTTCATCTTCTGTGTTTTTCCCTTCTTATTTCTTTCTCTCAGGAAGAACTTTTACTATGACTTTATAACTGCGTTCCAAGTGTTTCCTCTATTTGTTTGGGGTAAAAGGAAGCTGTGAAATTCTGTTCTTGCTGATCTCTCCCTGAGGGATAGTGGAGGAGATACTCCACAAATTATTCTGTATTATCCCACACTCAGATGCCTGGGGTAAATCAGAGCAATCTATAAAATGCAAGGGTTTCATCTTTGCGAGTTTACTTGCACATCTTGATTGAAACGTACACATATATCTTTGCACAATCCAGAAAGGTCAGGTTATTACCTGCTCCAAGAGASGATTTTGAGGACAGTGACTTCAGAGTGACAGCGACTGCCAGAAGTAGGGCTGGCGCTACAGAACTTCTCTGATTATAACTGTGTTTTTATTGGATCCAAAAGAACTGCAGAAATCTCAAGGAGACTTTTTGATCGTTTGGACTGAATTCTTATTAATTCTTGAAGAGAAAGAGAAAACTCCAGGCTGAGAACACTTAGGGTTTTATTTTTGTCAATCTCTGAATTAGGTCCAAGTTTACAACAGGATAAAGATGCTGTAAAGTAATTCCAAATCAAAATGTGCCATTTTTGCAGTTGATTTGCTCCTGCATGTATAATTACCATGCAAAAGGAAGCTTTAGGAGAGGAATTTCCATCTCCAAAAGAATATACAGGAGATCTTTGGGCTATCAGGCTTTTTGGATGTCGTATCTATAAAAGACAATATGCAAAATCAGTGTGCAGACATTTTAAAAAGTGATTAGCCACCGTAAAGTGTGGTATAGTGATGCCTATGAGAATATCTCCTTAAAAACAATGAAATGATGATGTCCTTGATGTATTCATCAAGGAAAATATTAATTAAAAAACAAGTATTTGAGGAAAACGGGGAACTAGAAGCTATGTCTTGACTTATCAGTGAAGTTTGCAATAGAAATCAGAAAGAAAACTATACAAGCACATTCTGTGGATGTCAGAGGTTGTTTAATTCTGTAGAGGGGGAGAGAGAGGGATAATTTCCTCTGGAACAGCTAATAAGGGATGACTGCTTGTTTCTGCACTTGTAAATGCATCAATGAAAATTGGGTTGTAAACTATAGAAATTATGAAGTATCTCCTCAGCCCTGACATAGCAACTCCTTGAAAATCTTCTGGCATACATTATCTTATTTAATTTGACACAAAGGTKCATATAAGGAATTGTCTCTGTACTAATGTTAGGAACCTATGTAATAAACAAGAGGAGGTGGAGATGCTCGAATAGATAGGGAAATATGATATGGCTGGTATTACTGAGTCATTTGATAGGAATAGGCTGTTACAACTTGTCCCATAAGGAAAGAAAAGCACAGAAGGTGGAAGAATGGGTAGTGCTTTACCCCTTGTTTCCAATTTTGGTTCATTTCACTGACAACCCTTTGAGTCAGGGCAGCTTGGAGGCTTGAAGTTCTTGCTTGTAAAACTAGAGATGGAGATCTGCAGGGCTCTCTGCGAGCTCACACGAGGAAACGGGGCAACCTACTTCTTGAGGTCTTCCTGTAACATGTGAAGGGGAAAGACAATAGTGTGAGCAGGGGAAGAGAGCATTCCCAGGGGTGACTTGACATTTGCTAGATATTTTCTGTCCCTAAGAGCAAGCTGCCTCACATTTTCTGTGTGGTAAGAATGGCTATTAATACATAAGCTAACACCTGACCTTGTCTTGTGATAACTCATTCATGTTTCCATATCCTGTGTATAAGTATTCATAACAAAAAGTCATTCTGATAAGCGCTGGAAGTTGAAATTAGACAACTCCAGCCTTGACATAAGGTACAACTTTCTAGCCGTGAGTGCAATTTAAGTGTTAGAATGGCTGACCTGGGAAAGTGAAACCTGGGGAACTCATGGTCTCATGCATCTTTTACCCAAGCCTAGCTATCGTTCAAAAGCTTTAATTTGGTTTTAGGAAAATTTTACGTGTTGTGTGTAAGCGAGTATGCATCGTGGGTCAGGCTAAAAGATTGCAGTAACCCTTTCTGGCCTTAAAATCGGGGACTTTCTGAATGCTCACTGTCTTTCTCTTTCTGCCTGGGTGCTGGGCAGAGTGAAAAAGCTTTTTGTTCAGTATATTCATAACACGTGAAGACAGTAAGTATAAGCTAATCTTACACATCAGCTGTGGGTGGTTGCATATATAGTCAGGAAGGAATCTCTTCCTTCTTGAACCTAATTGGGCAGATGTATAACTTTTTCTTGTTTCCTTGTTGCTCCCCCCCACCCCCCCCATGGCTTTTCTGCAGCCCTCAACAGGAGATAGGAGAGCAACTGGAGGGAAAAAGTGCTCCAAGATTATTTTGTATGTATAAAATCTGCTCGGATGAACTAGGCTGAACTTTTCTCCCAAGTTAGATTGGTAGGGGCCTGGGATGTATTTGGCTTTCCCTTCACTGTGCAAGATGGTTTGCCTGCTGGGTTGTCTCATGTGACAGTGTCCAGTCACACAGTTTTCCTGGGTATGATAACTTGGCTGTTCCTGGTGGTGTTCCTACTGGTGCCTGTTGGTGGTGGCACACAGTTGAATTAGACTAAATCCCTGTAGGGTTCAGGAGAGCAAAGTCAGACTAATCTGTGGATCACTTAGGTGAAATTTAATGGGCTGTGATATACAGGTGCTCTAATGGTCTCTTCTGGCATTACTCTTAAGGAAATGATTCACGACAGCTGAGAGTGCTGGCAGAAGAAAGCAGACAAGGATGCACTGGCATTCCCGTTTATGTCCCTTAAAGGCAAGGGGAACACAGCCCTCTTCAGCTATACGTTTAAATGCTATAAAATGATAGAGGTTACAATATTCACCAGAAAGGCTTGTGTGCAGGGATCCCTTTCTGCTCTGTAAATATATTCTTCTCATTATTGACTGAATACCATCCTCTAATTTTAGTTATTTTCTTGCTTAAGTTACAGAAATGAGAAATTGTTCGGAAAAAGCATTTATGTAGATTCATTTCTGTAGCTGTGAACAAGTGCTAATACGCATTCATGTCCCAGGAAAAAGGTTTATTTTGGAGCTGTTATATGCACAAAGTGATTACACAGTATTCTTCACTTCTTCTTTAATTTAATTGTATATCTTTAGAATACTTTCATTTATGTAATCATGCATTTCCGGACTTAACACAGTGAAGTGTACACAGCAGCAGTGACAGAAAATGCTACAGTATATTTCCTTTGACTGTTACAAAACATTTCATATTTATATGCTGTAATTTGTCACTACATAAATTATATTATTCCTTTAATAGGACAATTATGTCCTATTTATTTCTGTGCCTTCATCTATTTCTCTGCTTTGGTGCAAATAAGACTAAGCCACAAAAATAACTTCTGATTTGTAAAAACTGGTTCTGACTTGATAATGCTAATGGAGGTAATCTGAACTCTACCTAAGCATAATAATTGTGAGAGTGAAGCTCTAGCTAAATAAGCCCACTGTGCATTGTTACGGAGATGCATAAAACAAGCGATTCCAGGAAAAGGACATTTTAGGAGACTGTTACAAACCAGGGGACCTGGTTTGAAATCCGACCTCATGTATTTTCTAGGTGATATGGGCAAGTTACTTTGTGCTGTGATTGCATTTCCATGAGGACAGCCTTTCAGCAACTGATTGGTAAGAATCAATTTATTGTTGACTGGGTGTATTCAGATAGATAGCCAAAAAAACCCCAAATCCCCACTTTACTACAGCACGTAGTATGTTCCTGAGTGCCAGGTTCAATAATGCAGTGTTTTAATAACATCAGTAAACCCGCAGAATTCAAGTAAGGTATTATGGAAATATGTGCACCAGCTTTTTTATTTAAAATTTTCAGTACTTTTTCAACCTTGCAGTCCAGTGAGCTTCGTCCATCTGAGTCCTCTTTAACTCTTTCTCTGTTTTGACTCCATTTTCTTTGTCACCGTCAGGAAATAATTTTGCCACGTTCAGCAACTGAACTCATTCTGACTGAAGATAACAAATGAATAAGCTATTAGCCAGATGGTTGTCTGTAGAAGAATTCTGATGGCACTGTCCTGTGACATTATTGCCTGCAACATTTTAGTGTTACATTAATTTGGAGAAGGGAATATCCAGCTGCCTGGAATGTGTCCTTTTAAAGTCTGTCTTTAGTTCAAGCAGACAAGACATGAACTCCGTGGTTTATTTAATTTTTCGGTTCTTTGGCACAGGAATTCTTGCTATATCTTAAAGTAGCAGCAATTCTTTAGTGTGCAAACATGCACAACACCGTATGTTTTGTGATTCCTTATCTATAAAACTGATTGTAAGTTTCACTGAATTTCAGAAAAAGATCTTTCCCTAAGTATATTTCACTAAATATAAAAGTATCTATATCTTCACTTAGACACACATTTAAACATATTTGATATGTATATGTCTTTATATATGCACACACAAAAATGCACAGACAGATATTTCTGGGATATCTTGAAAATGTAAATCAAGCACAAACTGAAAAAAGGCATTTCTGCTTTTGCAGAGAATCTGAAATAAGAAYTCTCAATATCACAAACAAAATCCTTAGACTTTAATTTTCAGTATTACAGAATCTGGCAGTTTCCCAAATATGCTAGTCTTCAGCATTCCTGCTGAATTCACCACTTTGCTGCAGCTGAATGCCCATATTCTTTCCTTAGTATCTTCTTGAGCTACTGCAGCGCACTTTTCTCTGCCTGCGGAGAGGTAGTTAGTTGCCCCCCCACCGCCCTGGGTTGTGGGGATGGACCCACTTTGCAGCTGGGCAGCTGCAGGTATAACCTGGTGATTCTAAGCAATCCTTCGAGTTTTCACTTTTCCCAGGCAAGCTCTCAAAACTCATACGGTATTTGAGATACTGCAAGAAACTTAGCTTGTAATAACATCTGTGATATCTACAGCCGAAAGCATGCAGTTGGGCAAATCTGAGAGAGCTGAGAAGAAAGCTAAATTTTCAGGTAGATATTGAGCTCTGGTCCAATCTACCCTCTCCCCATTAGCTTCTTTTCCTTGTATTGCTTTCTACCAGCAGTTCAGGAGGTCAGGGTAGAACAGCAGCTTAGACCGTGAAAGTGATTAATGGCATATATAACAGCAAAGGCAGGAAGGAAGTCTGTGTGTGTGTGTGTGTGTGTGTAAGTGTGCGTGCTGCAGCAGTTGAGTATGGATGCTGAGTGAGGCAATGAGGATACTGCTGCTCGTGAAGAGAAAGGCAAGCATCATTTTCAATTTTGTTACTAGCCAGTTTCATATTCTTTTTCTTTGTGGGTGTTGAAATCTATGTACAAATGGTGATATTACCAATAAAACCACATTCATTGTAGCATCAAGAATAGTAGCAATTTTAGTGTAAGATGGTGTCTTCCAACATCAGAATTAGGGAAAATTTGCACCTTGACCCCAAAAGTGGGCCCTTCATCTTCACTGAATATTGCAGCAAGCTTTTGGCGAGCTTGCGTGTTCACTGAGGCTGAGAAATTCAGCAAAACTATTCTGAGGCATTCAAATGCCAAGAACAGCTACCCTCAGGGTGTCAAAGCATTTCACTCAGTTTGTAACTATCTGGTAAGTTAAATCCAAGATATTTGATTTTTCAGATTTCTTGGGATTTGCATCCACAGAAGGCTTGATGTCTCAAGAGGTGTGAGAGTTTCTCCTTTCTTAATGTCCTGTCCTTTCCTTTCCTCCAAAAAAGGGTATTAATCTATATCCTGCAGCAGGGGAGTTTAAAAGCTGTGAAGTGTGTCAGTTTTAACAGTCTCCCACAAAATGTCACTATAACAATTTTATTCCATGTTTGGCTGGGTTCCCCCTATTTCCAGGTTGTCCTTATAAGGTTTGGTTCCTGTAAAAAACCAAAAATATAATGATTTTTCAGGCCCATCTGAAATCTTCTACTTTTCCCAACGGGACTGGAAATACGAAAATAGGTTCTGTAGTAATACTGCTTAAAAATCTGGCTTTCTGGGGCAGGGTCCAGTTGTGGCTCTAAACTCCTCAGAATCTGCGTAAGATTTGTGTCTCCCCTGTGAGAACTTTTCATTTCAATAGACAACAGGCAGAAGAACGGTACAGGGCACCGTGATTCTTGATGAAGATGAAAGACAAAAGGGGTTTGCTTAATTTAGTATGCTTCAAGAGACTATCTGAAAGGGCTGTGAGGATGGATGGATTTGATGGATGAAGATTCCAGGTATATGACAGCAGCTTGATGGAAGATGCAGCAATCAGAGCAGGAAGGGACTAAGGAGCAAGTAAGACATTAGTATTGTGAAGAACTTAAAGTTGTATGGGGAAAATTACGGTTGAGATAAAGATAAGAACGAGATTATTATAGATTATACTCCAAGTAGTGAGGAAAAGTTGGAATCTGATGCATCAGGAGAAAAGAAGCCAGTGAAGAGATTAAAAAACTGGATGTTTTTATCAAATGATGGAAAAGGGAGATGCAGTCGGCAGCAGTATTCTGAAGTGAAGGGAAAGTTGTCAAGCTGGAAGACCGGAGGTTGCCCAGGCCATAGCTGCAGCAAGAGAGGATCAGGTCATAGACAAGGAATTGATGCAATTAGGAGTGCAGAAACATTTTACTATTATTTCCACTGTCTACTGAACAAGCTACTAAACCCACAGAGAAAATAAAAAATAAATTAAAAAGGAACCCTATCCAAACTGTTGACTCATTTAAGGATTAGTTTTATTTACATCAGCATTTTAGGCCAAAGCCTGGTTTATTCCTCATTTTACGAATGCCTGATAACTTGTATACCACAAGAAGGTGGAAGAATGGAAAGTTTCACTGTTATTTTCCTTACTGAGAAGAACATTCAGGGACAGACTGAGTCACCATGAGGAAACTTGGACACTGTTTTTCAGCAACTGTACAGGTATGGCAGTGCTCTCTTTAGTGTCATGGCATGGAAACAAGCAGGTATATTTATTTCTTTACTAATGATTGAGACAGATTTTAAACAGGCAAACAAAGACATTGATAATTTAGGAATGTGTAAGAATACTCAAAAATGCTCACAATTAACAAAAAACAACCTAGTGATAAGATGATATGGCTGTATCTACAGTAGTAAACCAGATATGTCTGGGGAGGCTCCTGGGCGCTTTGGGCAGCTGCCATGGAATGGCCCGCAGCTATCTAGTCAGCTCTCAGTCTCCAAAACACTTGGCTGCGTGCAGACTTCCCTGGGGGTGGTCCCTAGATTGCTCTAACCACCAAAAAGGTGTCTCGGAGCTTTTCGGAGAGTGACATCTGGAGGAGCAGGTCAGAGGCATGCGAGTTTCCTGAGCATGCTTGGATTTACTAGATGCAGCCTGTGAGCCTTATAAGTAGCGCGCACACTTGCACTTAAATTCATAGTGCTTAAAAAAAAAAAAATTGTTTTATCTACACTTTTTTACTAATAATGGGTTTTCATGTACTGGTTTTACTCATGATTTTCTATAATTTTGAAACTTAGAGCTGCTTTGAAGTTACCCTATCTTAGTGCTACATACATACGTTGGCATGTTTTTCCCACCACCACTGTTAATTTAGCATGTCAGCCATTGTGATAAACTGCAAGACCTCATAGATTCTTCTCATGTCTGAAAATTTTATCCATTGCACTGCAAGTGGAGGTGGAAATCACAACAGTGGTAATTATCATGTATCTTGATCTTCAGGCAGTGCAAGCTGCTTAGCAGTGATTTCCCCTGGGGGAGAATGAGGAAGGTAGAAGTCAGAGCCTGCAGTGCTGACTCAGTGCATGCTGAATACTTTTTTGGCATGGTGAAGAGTCTGCTATAGAAGGGCTGCAGCAGCAGCACAGGACTTGCAATCTATAAGAGGAAATATGGTCCATCAGCAGCAGACAGCAGCACAAAAACGGAAATTGGGGGAAAGATGATGTGAGAGAGCACGTAACAAATGAAGCAGGTTTTAAAACGGAAGTTTTCAAAGAATAAAGAGGAATGTTTTCATTAGCCTTATACAGAAATTTCTGATTTAAGTGGCAGTTTTCCAGTACACTCTACTGTTCCTTTCCTAGCTCTGTTTCAGGGCCCTGATCCCCTGAGTGATACTGTGATTTGCCTATTTCTATACAAAAATCTCTCACATTTGATGTTAGTCTGTGCTCACAGACACCCATCCRTGTAGCCGTATTTTAGTTTTTTTTAGTTATAAGGACCTCTGGAACTGAAAACAAAGCACTGCTCTCTTCTGTGGGCCAACAAGAGTCTTGTTCAACGCACTGAGGAGCCTTTGAAGAACTTGGCTTTGAAGTCTTACCTTCCTGCTATGGGGCCTACCAGAGCTGCACTTCTTGCACTTCCTGATGGCAAGGGCTGCAGGAATGTATAAGAGGAAGAAGAAGTTTCAAGAAGTCTCTCTGCTGCTTTGTATTGCTGAATTTTGATTTTGATACTGCATTTGAGGTTAGATGCAATGTGACCCTTTTTATAAATGATACTGGCAAATACTGGGCTTTCAATTTAAAACATAATTTAAAATTGGTTAAGAAAGATCTCCAGTATTCTCAGCTAACACTCCCCCGAACTAATAGTGTTTATCTTCGCAAACCAAATTAATAATCAAACATCCCCCAAGAGGAAATTAGCAGAAGAAAACTAAAAGGGAACAAAAAGTCATGAATCAATGTGGTTAAACTGCCTGGCTATTTGCTTCGCTGTTTGCTTTGATATGTTTGTCCTGCATGAATCTTTACTGACTGTTTTTTATAGAAAGTTTTCTAAGCTCCTGCGAATGTTATTCTAAAAGGAGGCCCCAATGAGAATACTGCTTAGTAAATGCACGTTTCCCTCCTTTATAGGGTTTGTGTTAGTGATAATGAGTTTCTTGTCAGGCTTTCAGAGCTCTTGCCAGAAAGATAACGCTATCGTTGTTTTGCTATTGCCATTCATTATAGTCGCTGCTTCTTGGTGATATGCCAAGAGTAGCTCAGGACTTAGCTGGAGCTGGGCCTATGAGCACACCTGTGTATTCATGCTAATTTTATGCAAATAGTGGACTTGGAAGTGTAATTCATAGGTACTGTGAAGTAGGTACAAATCTGTATGCTTCGCACATGCGAATTAGAGATGCACGTCTGAAAAATTTGGCAGCTCCTGTAATGCAAAGGGCTTGCTTAAAATTGATGCTTAATTAGAGAGATATGTGTATATCATTATGCAGAGAGACAATTTCATCTTTTTTTCTCTACTGTCTCATATATGTTTTGTTTTTCCTGCTCCACCTTCTCCAGAGAGATTCTGTGGCGTTACGTATTTTGTAGGAAAGCCTCTTCCCTTTTCTCTTTGTGTTTGTCTGACTCTAGACAACCTCTTCCTCTCTCACTGGACCGTATACATAACAGTGAGAAGTGCCTTAATCCAATGGAGCTGCCTTCCTCAGCAGCTGTGCCTTCTGACGAGTCGAAGTCTTAGCTGATCCTCCTGGACCCCATATGGGTTCATACACAGATGCCTGTGGGACCTGATGCTGTCAAAATTCAGCATTACAAATGGCTTGTCTGCATATAATATCCAGAAAGGAGAGCAAACGCTGGGTAGTGAATGGGCTGTTCAGAAGGGAAAAGTTAATGATCAGTGCTTGATAGCATATTACCCTGATAAATTGTAAGCCCTGAAAATAAAAAGGTTGTGGGTAATTTTACAAGAGGGAACAAACATAAATAACTGGAGTCTTCAACAACTGTAATTTCTGCCTGAGAGTTTCACTGCAATATTTGATCTGCTTTTCCCTGATGTCTTCCTTTACCAAATTATACGCATTATTAAGACAGATGATAGTTACTTGTGTGAGAGAAGGCTTAAAATAAGGGGCTACGATACTGTTGTTCGTCGTAGGCTTTGGGGCCCAGTTCTTTATCTTTCGACTGAAAAAATCTAGTTTCTTAAGCTTCTTATTTTAATGAGAATTTTGTGTTGTGCAAGGCAGACAGAATGTAATCATTTGGAAAAAAACAAATTTCAGATACAATATTTAACAGGAATGAAATATTTTTAAAGTTTCAAGCTTGGGAGCTGGGACTGCCTTTCCAAAGCACAGATAACTTTCTAAGGGTCAGGCTTCTGTCATCAAGAAGAAGACGAGTCAAGCCCTGCTAACTGGCTTTATAAACCTCTGAGCCTGGGGAATTCTGCTGTTGTGGACATTTTTGCAAAGCTTTTTATTTCCCAGACACAAAATTCATTTGCATTGTGGTATTGTTATGTGTTTTTCTTTGATCTGCTGCTATGGATTTCTAAGACTGGATGCTGTTTTATTTCTTGTGAATTTGMATTGCCCCAGGATATAAGAGGTTTGTTTGAACTCATTTAATTGGCCAGTGATGTGAAAAATGATCATTTTCTACACTGGAAATGAGCTCAAGTTACCCCTTCATGGAGTCATTATAACCTATTGTAACTTTTGATACATTTCTACTGACTCAAGATTATCTTCTTTGGAAGGAGAAAGGGTAATTCTATTTTTTTTCTGGATTTACAGACATTGATTTTAGGTTTTCAAGATGTCACCTTAAAAATACAGAAAATAAAAAGGTAATTAGCCATGTTCTTCAGTGTTGCTATCTCAGTGCAAATTGATACAATTCCAGTTAAATCAAAGGAGATAATCCCAATAGATATGACATGCCTAAAAATAGAATTTGGTCTGCTTTTATTCTGTTTGCTTTCATGCTGTTTTATATCATAAACTCAGCAAGGTTACCCTTACTTACACAGAGGCTATATTTTTGGTAGGGTTTTTTTGACAAAAAAAATTGTAATTTTTCTCTTCCCTTAAAAAGTCTGGGTGCAAGAATCCAGCTTGAAGTGCACAAAAGTTGTGTGACTGATCTTTGAAATTAAGATGCTTTATTAAAACATTTTTTTGAATTACAGTTTATGACATTTTAGAGTTGCATGTTGATTTGGGGATCATAGAGAAGACTTTAATGCGTATACGTTATAATTTCAGTATAAAATGCCAAATTTAAATGCACTCATAAAAATGCGAAGTCTGTTTCTTTCCCAGATTCTATCAACATCCTCACATTTCCATCCATCATTTTTTTTTATCTTGTCCCACCACAAAGTCTCCCCTGTAACATTTTACTCTACTCACAGTTGCCTAGCCCTGGAACCATAGGTTTTGCAGGGGGTTTTAGTCCTATTTGAAAAGATGGGAACTTTCCCCTGTCTGGAAGGGGAGGAGGTCATCTTGACTGTGAGGAATAGATAATCATTTACTCAGCTTCTGCGCCATTCAGAATCAGCAGCTCCGGCTTTTCTTGTTGTTTCCCCTTCTCAGCTTCCCAATTTAAACCATATAAAAGAAAGAGGTTAAAAAAAATCTTCTGGTAGAGCTGTTCTATGTGACCCTAAATGGTTTGACCGATGTGCTTAGGTAAGAGTTCAAAAGCATGTTACATAAAGATTTGCGGTTGGATCTTATGTACTAATGCTTTAAACTCATTACTGAAGATTTAGATCTGTAATTCCAAAGTGACAGGGTCCTTATAATAAGATACGCGGATATGTGCATTATGGGACAATCTCTATCTTGTTATTTGTGATTATTATGGCTGCGAACTGCTATGTTTCTTACTGAAAAGCATAATTAGTCTTACTTCCTCTTTTTCAGCACAGATGTTGAATTATGGTAACTTCATCTTTATAAACTGTTTAGTAAGAAAAGGGACCATTATTTTTCATTGTATACTTATAAATTTCAGAGAAAAATACTGTAAGGTATTTTAGCTATAGAAAAAAGTTGTCATGAGCAAAACAGTGATGAACAAGTCTGAGGAAAAGAAATCATTCTTAACCACTGAAATCTTTAGAGAATTTATGCTGTTTTACTATATAGTGTAGAGCTAAATTGTTAGATGACAGGCATGGCCAATGTTTAAAATTCTAAATTTAACCTTCTATAACTCATCAAAGTAGTTTCTATTTTATGCACTGATCAGTTTTACTGTTGGTGGTGGTCTTGGGAATGTCATCCCCTTGCAAAGGTGGCTATTGCCTAGCTGCCATGCTAAGGCACACATCAAAGATGTTATTTTAGAGCTGTTAACATAGTTCTGCAAACTGTTCAGCAGCCGATCTGTATAATAGAATTAACTTGACATGCTTGGGACTTCCAGAGTGAAATTCCAGATTGAAACTGAGACTGTCATTTACATCACATCAGAGACAGTGCAAGAAAATAATCACAAAGAAAAAAGGAGCAGACAGACTGCATTACAGGCATTTTATGCTGTCTGCTTCTATTTTAGAGCAAATGTGCATCATAGGTAGAAGTATCCAAAAAGGAGAGGGATGTACACAATATATTATTTCAATTTCATTCTAATTTTCTTTTGATGAGGAAAAAGCAAATCCAGACCAATAGGCTCAGCTTATCAAATTATTATCTTTCATGTTCCATTGCTCAGAGTTTAATGTATAGGAAATAAGCACAAGATTTTTCTTCTGTAAATTATGTATTTCTGGAACTATCTAAAAATACATGGTTGCAGAAGATGTATAGGAGACTTGCCTGCTAGCAGTTTAAAGGATGACCTCCTTTCAAATATCTGCAGCTCATAAGCTCTCCTACATATCTAGCAACTGATTTAGCAAACTTTCTGCCTGTAATTTCTACTAGGAGAACTTCCCAGTCTCTGGTTTCAGTACCTGATTTATGGATTTCAGTACATCTGCAAGCTTCTTTTTAAGTTAATACCATAGGTAGGTAAGCTTTTTTTTTTTTTTTTT